>NC_135866.1:12388993-12688993 GCF_031162955.1 Sander vitreus
GTATTCTGGATTAATGAAAATACTCTTGACGGTAGTCCAGAGGGATCGAAACGTTAGTTTCTTCAATAAATGGCGATGCTGTAGCAAGAGCAGAGTGTAGGAATTTTCTTTTTTGAAGCATAGTATTCCTCTTTGTGTGTGTCTGCTGTAACTGAGTAGACTCAACTATTGACATCCTCCCGTTTCTGCTGTTTGTTTTCCATGGCTTTTGTCTTATGCTGCTGCAGTTGTGACCAAGGCCAGAGACGCCATTGAGCCTGTACTTATGACGCAGATTGTCACAAAGGCTAAAGAAATGGGTAAGTTCAGAGCTTCAAAATCGATGGGATTACAAATGGCAACATAAAGAAAATGTTTCTCTCTACAAGATGGTCATTTGGCTTTAGTTATGTATACAGTACGTGCTCATTCTAGCTATATGTTTGGTTTTGGTCTTTTCAGATCTGTCGAGGACCTACACCCAGGATGGTGTTTGTTTGACAGAGTCAGGGCTTTGCCAGCTCCAGAGCTTGTCTGCTACAGCGTCACGGCGCAGGAAACCCAAGCCGAAGCTAAAGCTGAAGATCATTAACCAGAACAGTGTGGCAGTGCTTCAGGCTCCCGTAGACCCCCTCTCAGAGCACTCTCGTGATGAAGACATAGAGGACAACAGAGGTACTTCTCGCACAAGCTTCTTCTTTCATCTCAGACTGCTAACTAGAGGCCTTCAGTACAATAGTGACTTGGACTATCGGTATTGGCTCTTTTGTTTGTGTTGTGTTTTACTGGAGCGCAGCAAGGCGAGGACAGCCCTGTAAACACGAAAGGCTCTCACTGACTGAGTGAGTGATGAAGTTACACCATTGGTCAGTCGAGTGTTGGTGTTTCGTGTCTCCACTGGTAACGTCTTTGACTCCACGATCAATTATCTGATTCACTTCATTAATACATAGGTGGTGATTGTTGTTTCTGCAAATCCTATATTTGTAGGGGGTTGACACAGTTTGACGTACATGTTATAAGAGTAGCATAGCTGCTTTTAGGAATAGCTGCGAAGTGTGTGCGTAGTGAGTGTGTGGTCGAGCGCAAGAGAGAGAGAGTGGCGGTGCATGCGCTCAGAGCTGAGCAGAGACAGCTGTTGGCGATCGGAACAGCGAAGAAATTAGCAGTAAAGTTGTCAAATGGTAGTAAATGTGCAGTGGTTTCAGTTCTTCAAGACCCAAGTTAAGTAAAGAAAATCTCCACTGTACCTCCGTACCACAGTCTAGTTTCAACATTTGAGGCTGTGTGCATGTCGCATACCATTGCCTGTCCACTGTGCGTTGGCAAGTGACTGAAATGGAACAATACCACATTAAACGAGTAATCCAGAACCACAAATTGTTGAAAATAGCATGTTTATATAGTTGAATTTATGAAATTAAAGCAGTCCTCAATTATTTGACTCAAACATGGCTTAACAAAGTCATATGATATGCTACTTTAGTACACTTTAAGAACAAATATTAGTGCGATCTCTCAGAAAATTAACACATGAACATTTAATATCCAGGAATTCACATTATAGACACTGCTGACTGTACTGTACCTGTAACAGTTTAGCCACACTTTGGCACATTGAACATACACAGCCCAGCCATATACCAGGTCTCCACCTAGTCTTGTTTTCTCCCAGTTTGACTTATGTTTTTCAAACCTTATACAGCTGTACAGTTCACACTTAGAATTACTAAAGCTGATCCAATTCTGATATGTTTGAGAGTTAGCTCTGCATTAACATAATGTAGCCTGCATCACAGATTCCTTTTAATGTGGCCCAGCAATATTTTCCTGTATTTTCCTGTGTTGCTTTGTTTAATAACTGTAGAGGTTGAAGTCTGGAAGTGTTATAGTGGGAAGTTTTGGACAAGATATATAGACTGATATACACAGCATGGACAAAATACTGATGAGATTTGCTCACTACAGCATGTTTGTTGATATTTTCTGTCAGTGTAAATATTATTCGTTGAAACTGCTAGTCGCTCTTATTTTGCTGTGCTTTACGACTACAATTCAATGTTTCATATAATGCTTCATATAATCAATACCAATTAATTGGTACGATCCAGATGATCGGCTTGGGATACCCCTTATTAGTAGTAATACAATTGGTTTACTCTTTATTTAAACATATGCAATTATTTCTCTAGTCAGTGTTTAAAAAACATAACTGGCCGTTTAAAAAAGAAAATGAAGGTCCTTAGTAATGGAACTGGGGAACTTAACTTCAATCAGGCTAATGTCCTGCCACTGAGTGCAGTTCAGATAGAATTGACCCTGGTGGCTGTGTTGAGGGGCCTGGCTGGGGTGTTCTCTGCCGCAGGGCTGTCACTC
The DNA here is from genome assembly GCF_031162955.1 of Sander vitreus. Lineage (NCBI taxonomy): Eukaryota > Metazoa > Chordata > Actinopteri > Perciformes > Percidae > Sander > Sander vitreus. The sequence continues at coordinate 12,391,349 of NC_135866.1, forward strand.
ATCATCAGGGCTCTCTCCCTCTTGCAGAGGCGGAGCTCCTAGATTGTGAGGCGAAGTCTGACTCGAGTCTGGAGCGAGAGCCAGCAGAAGACGACTCCAAGGGGGCCGACGGCGGCAAGAAGAGGAAAAGGAAACCGTACCGGCCGGGTAGGGCACCTGATTGAAGGAGACAGCTCCTCTGAAGCGTAAAATGGTGCAGTACATGCCCGACGTTGTAGCTGTAGCAAAACACTGCCATCTCAGGGCCTCTGATGTACACAGGGCTCTATCTAGTGTTTCTGAGCCTTCATGCTGAACACACTGGACAATTAATAGAACCATCCATACAATCAAAGTCAATATATCTCAAATCACCTCCATGATTGTAATGAAAATTGTTTTTGTGAGTATATCTGGATTGATTAATTACTAATAAATGAATAACCTCTCCTTTCAAGGCATTGGTGGGTTCATGGTCCGCCAGAGGAGTCGTCCAGGTCAAGGTCCAGGCAAAGCCAAACGAGCCATCTGCAGAAAGGATTCCACTGGCTCTGTGTCAGAGAATCCCTTTGGAAAAGATGAGGGTCTGTACACCTTTACTTTCGACACACATCTGTATTGTAATAAATTTTCCTCTGAACTGTCAATTTATGTTTGTAAAGGATTTATGTGTGTCACTATCTCTTTTTTTTTGTAGGATGGACAGAGGCTCTGCCTGACACCCCTGTGGATGAGATGCCCCCTGGACCAGAGGTCCCAGAAAAAATAAAGAAACGCTACCGAAAGAAGAAAACAAAACTGGAGGAAGCTTTTCCTGCCTACCTGCAGGTCTGTCACCTTTGATAGCACACTCTTACTTCTAATACTGTGTACAAACATAATGGGCATATAATATGACATTTAATATCAGTGTATAACCACTATATAACCATAAAGAGTAAACCACTATACAACCATTGTTGGGGTATTATAACGCTGATCAATGTGTAGAAAAAAAGTAACTAAGTAAAGTATCTACAAATAACTGGCTTCAATAATAATCAACTTTGTATTCATTTTATTCAACTCATTTAGCCAACACATTTACCATATTTTAACCATTTCATATTCTAAAAGGCACCTTTCATGATGAGAGAAAATATTGCGTTAGTTAAAACATCTAATTTCATCAGTTGATTGCAAATCTATTTTTGTTTTATTGTTATGCAAGCCTCCTGTTCATATGTACAGATTGTCTGGTCTTGTCATGCCATATCTTCATAAAGTACCTTTTATCTCACCCTTGGGAAGGTTGGGAATCCAAAGTACATTGCCTGGAAACCACTTACAGAACCCTTCTGTGAGCTTTTTTGAAAGAGGAACAGCCTAAAGGAACTCCCTGTAGAGGATACTCGTCTCTGATCTTGCTTTTTAAATGGCTCCTGTCTGTGTTGTAAATTGACATACAAAAGCTTAACCGGAGATGGCTCCCTGTCTCTAGCCAGTATCTCGGTGTCACCTTTTGTTGGCCAAAACATAGATGTGTGATGTGCATTAAGACACCGGCAGCTGTCATTGCTGCTTTATCCCACCACAGTCGGGGGATGTTTAGTCCCACCTAAAGGTCCAACACAGTGAAGCACATTTCATTAATTATTGAAATAACAACACGTTGGGCTTTTAATGTCCTTGTGGGTATAAGTGGTTGGGGGGTGGTAGGTGCTGACAAGAGTGAGGTCAGCAGCAACATGACTGTTAGTTTCAGAGCTGGTAGTTTCAGAGATCTGTTTCACTTCGGTCAGTTCTCATGGGCCTTCAATGTGTGCTGAATAATGTGACATGGTGATGTTTTTCCCAAGAATGATGTCAAGAAAGGTAAGCTGACGGTCCTTGAAGAAAAGTGTCAACACAGAGATTTGACCAGTGCTTTGCGTTGTCATGTTCAGGAGGCATTCTTTGGAAAGGACCTACTGGACAAAAGCAAGCAGAGCAGGCAGCAGGTGGTCGAATCAGGCTTACTGGAAGAAGGGCAAAGCCAAGTGGAGAGGAAGCACCCCACCACCAGCTTCCTGGACCCTTCATCAGACCCTCTGCTCAGCGCCTCAGCAACATCTCTTCCCACCAGACCAGCAGCAGCACGTACGTATACACATTACTTTAGTTTTCCAGGACAAGGGATGTAAGGATTCCTTGATTCAAAGCGTTGGACTAAATATTAGATTTGACCAAATAACTGCGGCTTAAATTTGAACTGGAAAGGGATCACTGCAGGTATTGGAAATGCCTGACACAACAGGGGTATCTCTTATTTTATTATTGGCATGTTGCATATCAATGTCTGTATGTATGCTCACTCCCCACATGAGAGTATTAACCTTTTTCACACAGGACATGTGTTCAGTGGAACACATGTTCAAACCGCATTTCACCCATTCATACAAAACAAAGTCAAAGTGTCAAAGGTTAATCTCTGGTTATTAGTGTTCACATACTCATTTGTGTAGCTGCAGCTCTATTCACTTTACTGCTACGCCAAAGAATTACATAGAATTCCAAATATACCAAATCAAATGAAGTTTCAGTTTTCTCTGCAAGCACACTCTGCCTCGCCTGCCCACTCATACGTCTCCTGCTCTCACAACCTTTCTCTCAATTTTACATGAAACGGCACGTATGTCCCTTGCGCGGCCCTAAATGGCATCCGTTGTGTAATGTTATGCAGCCAGAAAAGAAAATGCCACGTGTCTGAAACAGAGTAGTAACAGTGGCTTGTCAAGGCTGATTCTAAATTGAAAATGTATCATACTGTCTTTGCCAACATTTTAAAGCTGTCCAAATATATTGAATAAAAAGTTTGCAATGAATGAAATATTCATGCACTCTCACAGTGGTTTAACATGTTTTTATTGCCAAGTGGAGCACAGCCACCACCATTAAAGTGTTTGTCAACACACCACTCACTAAGGTCCATGCACGCTCAAAATCTATTACTTAAGCCAATGTGTACTGTAAATAAACAGCAGAAAACCATTATAACTACTGTAGACTGATTATTGCTTTCCTTGTCGTAGCCAGTAGCTAAACTGCATCAGAAGTAAACTGGGATTGTCCTAATGTTTGAATTACATCCCATTGTAAGGTATTAGTGTGGCATATCAAATCAGTGTCAGGCGGTTAGGGTCTAGAGAGTGCTAAAATACCAGAAATTCTTTGACCGCCTTTTATATTGTCAAAGAGTGAAATCAAAGAAAAGAGTCAAATTACTGAAAATCTATCGGACAACCCTTAAGCTTTAGTTCTTTCATAGTCAATCTTTGAATTTGGTTTTGAATATTAAGTATTAAAGGACAATTCTGGCGCAAAATAAACCTAGGGGTTAATAAAATATGTGTACCTAGTTGAACGTTCTCTGGGATCTGTTTTCATGCTAATCGAATGCGTCTCTAGCTTTTAACAAGCTACCGCAAAACAGGTGGTTACCTGCTAACGCTAGCTTTCAGGGCACTTGGTAAATCACTATTTTCTACCACTAACAAGGTTCAAAATAGCACCACACTTAAACGGTAACATAATGAGGGTCCCTACATGCAAACCGAAGCATTGAGAACTTTGTAAGTTCAGACAGTTTATTAAAAAGATAAATTATAAAGACCGTAGCTTTCGTGTTTACATTCGACCGCCATCTTGGACAACGGTCATGAGCAGTCGAACCACGAACTCTGTGCAACCAGTAACCAGTTACATAGCTCAAACACAGTGTTTGTGATTCGACTGCTCATGACTGTTTTATTATTATTAGGGCTGTCAATCGATTAAAAAATGTAATCTAATTAATTACATACTCTGTGATTAATTAATCAAAATTAATCGCATACATAATTAACGGTGCCTGGAGCGCTACTTTTTAAGAAAGTAAAAAAAAAACAAGAAGGGTACTAAACAACAGTTGGTGACATTAAAGAACGGCTTGTTTATTGCTAGGCCATATGGTCAAAATGAAATGATTTAATAATAATGTATAACAATAACTTATTTCACTTATAAATTGCTGTTGAACGACAAAACCAACCACCAGATGGGAAAAGGACATTTAACAATAACTTCAAATGCACCACGAGGCTGTAGTTTACCAGTTTCAATGAACACACCGTCTGTGTTGTTTTTCTAACAACGGCAGTTGCAGCTTGTTACATGTGTTGGAATCCTCTACAGTAAAACACAGTCAAACTTTACACCGTTTAGCGTTAGCTGTCAGCATTTTAACCGTGTTTAATCCAGCTACTAGCTAGCGGTAGGCTAACGTTAGCTGCTGTCGAGTATAGTGTTAACTAGCGTTGCGTGCAGCGTTGTTTGTGTTGCCTGTATCGTCTGTTTCAGAGCATCCGAGACAAGCGCAGACATATCAGTGGCACCAGATTTCGGTAGCCAACCCTATTCAGGAAGAAGATTTTTTACAAGTAAATGTTCCAATCAATGATCCAGGCAGCACATTCTCATCTCCCTCCTTCATTTTACAGTCGAATGGTGGTTAGAACGGCTCCGGGTCAAACATCAATATGGAATGGATTAATCTGTGTTATTTTTTTTAACGTGTTATTTTGACAGCCCTAATTATTATTATTATTATTATTATTATTATTATTATTATTAACCCCTAGGCTAATTTTACGCCGGAATTGACCTTTAAAACAGTTAGTTCTATTTCATCCCTGCTATTTTATCCCATGCTTAAAGCACTGAATATTCCCTTTGCGCATGCGCAGTTCAGGTATGTATACCAACAACGTCACTGGACCCCTTGATGACCTGAGAGAGGTTATATGTTCCGGAGTCATCAGTGGATCTGTTCTACGGTATCTTCTTGCGGGATCACGGGGATTCCCTCTCTGGCGGTCATTCGGGATTCATAGAACCATAGTTACATTGATAACTTTCGTTTTAAGTAGATTTGATGATGAGTTTGACATATACCAACTCATATGCAGTAGTGTGGTTTATAAAAAAAAAAAAAAAAAGATGGGTATCACGGGTGGTACTACTAGGTATCGCGATGATATTGGAGTTCAGAAAATGGTGTGCTGCAGTTTAAAAGAGTGAGATATGGCAAATAAACACCAGTTTTAACAGTTTGAAGAAATAAAACACTGTAACCTTGACGACTGTGACCTTCAGACAATAAGAAAGAAATAGAAAATTCTTAAGGGAAAAGACAGTAGCCTAGAACTGACTGCACCATGCTTGGTTGAGGAGCATTTTGCAACAACTTCATTAAATTAATCCATAATGTTTACTTGGGAGAACAGTGTTGTCCAACTTCAATATGTTTTAGTGTGTTGATATTCCAGTATTACAGTTCATATCTTAGGCAGCACTTCTCTGACGGTCACTTTAATCAGTTAAACAATACTGTTGGAAGATTTGGTGTAGTGCATTTCAAGTCTTTCAGAGACCAGTCAATTAACCTATTGTTGGATACAGTTTCTTCTCTTGTTTACTCAAGAGCAAATTCTACCTGTGGCATACAAACAAATGGTTCCAGATCGCATTCTCATGTCCGTTTAACATCACCATCAATTATGATTTGTGACGGTTTGGTTTTCTTTCTTTTTTTGTTTCTTCCTTTTTTTCCCCCCCCATCTACAGAGACGTCTGAGGAACCATTAGTTGATCTATCTGATGTTCTGAACACTGATGCAGACATCTTGGGAATGCTCGGAAAGCCAAGCAGTGACTCTGGTGCGTCATATATCTCACAGATAGTCACATTGGCAAGAATTTATTAATAGTCACCTAGCCGTGGGTTTACAAAATCTTTTCCTCCCGGTTCAAAATTATCCTCAGACAGCAAGTTTATTTTGCTTTCACCACTTAATGATTTTTTTTTTTTACTGTCACATTCTTTAACAATACTTTTTGTTCATTTTTGGTTTTATCTTTTGTTTGTTTGCATTGTCAAGCGTGTTGTGCTAGTGCTGTCTTCACTATTTTTTCACTCATTTTATCTGGTTTTGGGTCCTTGTAGGTCTTGATTTTTGCCCCTTCCAGGTTGACAGCTCACCTCCTCCTTTTGGTAAGGGTGCTATGGCCTACTAATCCCTTGCTTTAGTGCATTCTTCCTCTCTTACAGTGTTTGTCTCTATTTGAGTGTGCATGCATATAAGCTGCTTCATACTTAGCTTTTTCTCAACCATTTCAGATTGTTTTAACACTCATAAACTGCTTAGTGCTTACCTAACCCAGTACAGTGTTTACTCAAATGCATATGGTGTGTCGGTCTTTGTTCGTGCACCTCCTAAACCCTTTCACAGTGGTGAAGTAAATAAAAACTCATGAACTCAAATTCATAGCTGCCTGACTGAAGATGTCTTCAAGATAGCAAAGATACACGCTTACAAAGCCATTTTGACATTCAATAAATCAGCAGTTTAGAACCAAGAAATGTATGCCTCATTTCCACCTCATGGCTCAGTTTGACCCAAGTCCCTTTTGGTACCAGGTCCTTTTCTTTATTTCGTTTTCAACTGTGGATAGTACCCCCTCAGTGTAGGTGGGATTCTCAGCTGATGGCCACAGCAATGCCGTGTGAAACTTTTAACGTAACAAAAAACCAGTCAGACCAGTCAGTGGTCTGCACTAACACCACCTTCTAGTATCGACTCAGCTTGCTTGAAACCTTGTCGGTGGTACCAAAAAGAGGTACTATCAGGTACTATCCACAACTTTTGCAAACGGAAAACCAAAAAAGAGTGAGTTGATTGGGTAGAGATCTGTCACGTACCATCCCATGCAGTGGAAATGCGGCATTACGAGGCCTTTGGAGAATGTCTTTCCAGTTCCTAAAGACTGTGAAGGTCTTCTGTTCTCAGTCCTGTGGCAAGAAGACTGCAGTCCATGTCCTTCATTCTTAGTAAAAACTAATTTGTTCAGCCTAGATGCCTTATGGGCTGATATAATTTTGTTCTAATACAGATATTGCAAATGAATGGTTGCTTACATCCATCCTTATGTTGGTAGAAAGTTTTGTGTTGAAGAAAGTATGGAATAAATGAAAAGTATAGACAAGAGTCAGAAAACTGTTTTGCAGTGATAGAGATTCATACATCATTTTGATATAATCTAATAGCAGTGTAGTAACCCAGATCATTGACATGGGTTTTCTTTTGGATTGGATCAGCGATTTAAAAGCTGATTTAAGATTTTTATATATATATATACACTCACTCTACAAACATTCAAGTGTTTGTTTACATTTACTGAGAATATCTGAGAATTAGTATGACCTATCTGTCTCTTTACAGTTCCCACAACACTGCTTTTAAACAACACAGGGACCCCAAGGAGCTGTAATCCTATACTGTTCTGTTTTGATTGCATTCCTCAGGCTGTTAAGACAATAAATATGTTCTTACTTCATGTCTATATTCATGATCACGTTCTTCGTTGGGTATTTTGTCGGTTGTTTTGTGTGTGTGTGTGTATGTCTGTGTGTGTGCGTGTTATGATTTGTTTTTGTATGTCTGTGTGTTTCCACAGCTGGTCTGGACATTGGGCCCCTGGCAGAAAGTTCCCCGGTGGCTCTGCACTCTCAGGCTGGCCGGAGGACACCTCGAACCCTCCCAGAGGAACCCCTGGACGGCATTCTCAGCCCAGAGCTAGACAAGATGGTCACTGATGGTCAGTGCAAGAGACCAGGCATCCAGACATTTTCATTTGTTTTACACTGTTATTTTAAAACTTTATACAGGATGCATAATGATCTGTTTTCTCTAATTCTTTCGTTATTTCAGAATCAATTCTCAGCAAACTTTACAAAATTCCAGGTTTGTAATTTCATTTTTTTTTTTTTTTAACAAAACTCTAAGCTTGGAACCATCGTTGTCCTACCCTTATTATTGTGACTGTGAACTCCCAATGCAGTTTTGTTGCAGCACATTGACCAGGGTTCAGTGTTTTGTTAAATAATGTTTTACAGGTTGGTAAGATAAATTGCCCAGGTGTCTTTAAGACAAAAATAAGTATTCAGTTATCTCTCATAATAAATACAGGAGGAATCAATTCTGACATTCTGAATTCTTATTCATTTTACGCACCTTTACTATCATTGTGCTGTTACACTCTGTTACAGAGCTGGAGGGCAAAGATGTGGAGGATCTCTTCACAGCAGTCCTTAGCCCCAGCATGAGCCATCCACCTCTACCACAGGTGCCTCACCCCCAGGGTCCAGGGCCCCTCCCTGCCACACCTGGCACTAGCATGCCTCACCCCAATGCAGGTACATTATTAAGCACCTTGTCGTTGTCAGAGGTAGCATTTGTATCTGTTGTTTTTGAAAGTCTATGCATCTAATTCACCTCTTAAATCGTGTGTAGGGAATCCCATGTTTCCAAGGATGCCGATGATCAATGGTATGATGGGACCAAACCAACGCTTCCCTACAAATCCGGGAGCAGGGCCCTGCATCCCAGAAAATTTCTCCCCTCTTAACCGTATGCCTTTCACTGACAATCCAAGGTAATGTATTGCTGCCTTCCTTTAAACTATTTAATATTCCAAATTTTCTTTTTCTTTTTTTCTCTGAAAAAAAACAGAGTGCTGTGATTAAATATGAGCTGTTTTCCTTTGTTGTTACAGGGATAGAAAGTTTAATCAGATGCCTAGAGAAGCAGTAGGTACATGGCCCTCCCCTGCCCATGGCTCCGGCCCTACACCACCTGGACCTCTGCCTGAGGGGGAGACTGAAGCCATGTCAAATGCCCAAAGGAGTACACTCAAGTGGGAGAAGGAGGAGACACTTGGAGAGCTAGCCACTGTAGCGCCTGTCCTATATACCAATGTCAATTTCCCCAACCTCAAAGAAGAATACCCAGGTTTGTAGATATATTAACATATATTTCCCCCTTTGTCCATGTTGTTGTTATTATCATCATTGCTGATAATTCTGCTTACCTATGGCTTCTTGTTTGGGTGTGCCCAATGCACTGTCTCAGTCACACAGTACAAAAATACCTTGTATGCGCTCTGAGATTGTTGGCATGACATCTCCTCTTTTTTCTTTCAACAGATTGGTCTACAAGAGTAAAGCAAATTGCAAAACTTTGGAGGAAAGCTAGTTCACAAGACAGGGCCCCATATGTGGTAAGATCACTTACTGTTAAATTTGCAGATTTTCTTCAACTATCTCACAGTCTAAACACATTGAACCATGCCAGACATCAAACTGTCACTACTAGTTGCACTGACATATTAGTATGCAGAAGGCAGACTCGTTTATCGCATCTGGCCTCTTGCCTCTTGCCAATGCAATTTGAAATCCGGCCATTCACAGATGAACTAATTAACATAGGAAGGCCTGCTCAGTGTTAGAACTCACTGTGGTCTCAGTAATTAAGTTCACTAGAAGTCATTTTATCTGGCAGAGGCCAATTTCAAAGACCTAGTCTTGATTTTAAAAAATGTACCCTGAATTTGTGATTGTAATGGTATTTTGCCACTCGTTACATGGTGGCAGTTCTCTTATAGAGATTTTTCTTTTGATCTTTCACTATCCCAACTATTGAGATACCTGATTTACAGTAACATAATGACCTTTCTTTGCTGCATACAGTACAGTACAAATATGTCAAGTTACTAAATGGTGTGGGTAACACCTATCCCATGAACATTTAAGAGTTAGATAGTGCCCTACCCAATCAAAATAAAATAAAAATTATTTTTAAACATCCATGGGGCCATGGAGTTCTTTATCCAGCCATGCCCCTATTGTAAGGTTACTCTAGCCTAAGGGATGGAGACCCCTTTCTCACTGTCACCACCAAGTGTCAACTCTTTGCCAATGAAAAGGGAACCTCCACTCCAGAGAGTAGTTTATTTTCTTTGTGCATGTTGTAGCTTTCCAACCCCCACTGTTTGTGTACTAGCTTAGCAATGCTGGGAGGTCCTCCACACATACACGTGGGAGGTTTTTGGGAAAGAATTGAATGTTACATACACACCAGTTTTTGTAGTAGTAGTATGCATGACATTTCTCCATTTCACACTTGTTTCAGATAATCACGGTTGCATAGGTAATCTTTTTTTCTGCAATCTTGTGTTAATTAAGTATTTTTGTCTGTTTTTGTTTTGCAATTGATTTGCTGTTTAGCAAAAGGCAAGAGATAACCGAGCAGCCCTGCGCATCAACAAAGTCCAGATGTCGAATGAGACGGTGAAGAGGCACCATCCACAGCAACAGCCCCCTGAGGTGTTTGATCCCAACATACCACTAGACACAGAACTGCTGTTTAAAGACCCTTTGAAACCAAAAGAGTCAGAGCATGAACAAGAGTGGAAGTTTAGACAGGTAAGAGTGTATGCAATGAAGTCAGGGAATGCAGCGGCAGGTCCACTTTATATTAAGACAGCTAAGAAGTGGTGGTTTAGTAAAGCTCCCTAAACAACTGCACTATCCTCCACATTAACCCTGATGACATTGGTGGTTAGTAGGTCCAGTTCATTTTTGGCATGAGACTGATATTTGCTGCATCCTTTTTTGATGTCTAATTCCACTTTTCACTGTGCCCTTTCAACAGCAAATGAGGCAGAAAAGCAAACAGCAAGCCAAAATTGAAGCCACTCAGAAATTGGAGCAAGTTAAGAATGAGCAACTCCAGCAACAACAACAGCAGCAGACCAACAGCCAGTCAGAGGGAGATGGCAACAACAGTGGAAACCAGAGCCCAGCCTCCCAGCCCAGCAATGGCAGCATGTCCCCCTTGCAACAGCTGAATTCTAAAGATGGCTTTGCCAGGCCACAGCTACCAGGGACGCCCACTTCAGGTCCCCCAGAGGATGTGTTCTTACGACCCCCTCCTCCCCCTCCTTCTGGCTCTTCCTCCCAACCTCAGTCCCCACAGGTATTCTCACCAGGTTCCTCTGGTTCCAGACCCTCTTCTCCATGGGACCCATATGCCAAGATGGTTGGGACCCCAAGACCGCCAACTCTCGGGCCAAATGCATGTCGCAGAATGCCTGTGGAATCTGGTAAATCCCCCACGTCCTTGATGGAGCAGCAGGACAGAGGGAGGCCCTCTCCTGCTCATGAATCTTTTGGATCTCCAACATCCATGAGCAGTGACCCTTATGCCAAACCGCCTGACACCCCAAGGCCAACTGGGGACATGGACCCTTTCCTGAAGCCTATGGGTCCCCCCAGGGCCAGTCAAGCTGCTCAGGGAAGGCCCCCAATGGGTTCTCCAGGCAGAGACCCATACTCAAGGCCTATGATAAGAACTGAGGCCTATCAACGTATGGCCCAGAACAGGATGATCTTGTCTGACCCTTACTCAAGGCCTTTACTAACACCAATCCCTGGAAGTAATGAGTCTGGCTCGATCCCCCTGTTCAAAACACCTATGCCCCCTCCTCAGGCTCAGGATCCCTTCAATCGACCAGGTCCACATCTTACTGACAGGTTCTCTCAGAATCAGCAGAATGACCCCTATGCTCAGCCTCCACATACCCCAAGACCATCTGGGAATGACAACTTCACCAGTCCTCCTAGAATGGGCCAACATCACCCTCAGATGCACTCATTTGCTCAGCCAGGACCAATGACTCAGATGTCTAGAAATCCTTATGCCCATGCACCTTCCACTCCAAGGCCGGACCACTTCACATATGACCCCTTTGCCCAGCCCTCTGGTCCTAACAAGCCAGCTGCTGACCCTTTCTCTCAATCTACAGGCAACCAGCGATCCATCAATGAACCCGGTGCTCAGCCTCGCTCATTTTTTGACCCCTATGCCCGACCTCCCGGCACCCCACGTCCACATGACAACTATGGTCAGCCTTCAAACACCCCTAACCCATCCTCAGACCCTTACTCACAGGCTCCTTCTACTCCCCGCCCCAGTGGGATGAACCAGTTCACTCATCAGTCGCACCCTGGACAGAGGATTTCACCTTCCCACTCAGTGGACCCTTATGCTCAGCCACCAGGTACTCCACGGCCCTCTGTGGGAGAGAGGTTTTCAAAGTCACCGGGCAGTCAGAGGGGGCCAATAGAGACATTTACTAGTACACCTGGGACATTACGGCCAGGGAGTAGCGACATGTTTTCCCCGCCTGGGGCCCCCAGACCAATGCTTAATGACCCCTACGCCCAGCCTCCAGGGACCCCACGGCCTGGTCCTGATGTGCTCAGCAGACAAGGGCCAAGGCTGGGGCTTATGGGAAGCCAGGATCTTTTCTCCCCACCTCAAGGTAGACTTCATGAGCCCTTCTCTCATCCAGGCTCACAAACACCAAAACACCCTAGTGTTTCAGATGATGGATATACTCAGTCACCTTCCAGAAGACCCAGTCAGACACCTGGCCATGACCCATACGAGCAAGTACCCATGACCACTCGTCCACAGTCAATAGAGAAAATGGAAATGAAAGATCAGTCATGTGTGGTCAACAATGGAACTGTCCCTCAAGACCCAGGCCTACTGTCTAACAACCCACAAATACCTGGTGCTTCCTCCGAGGCTCAGAGTGTTGCTCTCGCTGAGAGTGAGGAAAGACTGAGACAGGTACATGTTATTTTAAATCTCATCATTCATACATTACTATTGAAATTGTATCACTTATGGTTTTTTGTTTAACAACCTGGGTCATATTTTAAATTTGGCCATGATTATCAGTTATTATTATGACCCCTTTAGCCATATTATGTAAATAAGTTATCTGGAAGCAGCACACCTGAAACATCTGTTCCTCATTCCATAGAAGAACTGTGTGAGTGCACAGCTATCAATGGTAGGTCAAAGTTGGACCAAGAACTCAGGACATTACAACAGATAGTTTTAGTAATAGTGTTACATTAGTCTTAATTTTCTTTTCCAAATAAATGTATTAAAACTGGGGGTTTGGGTTAACCTGTCTGAATATCTGACCATGGCTGTTACTTGGTTTGAGCCTACAACGTATACATAATGCACACCACATAACAAACAAGTAGTAGTAAGGAAAATGTTTTTTTTATATTAAATGGGAATGACAAAATTACCGCGTTTGTTGATGGAGAACTTGTATCCATACAGCCAATCAATTATATTTGCATAAAGCAGTAACGTCTCCATTCCATAATAGGCAGGTGGTCACAGCCAGACAGCAGCATGCTATAAACACAATAGCCACAGACTTTGAACAACATTAGTCTCCTTCCCATCTAACTTACAAATATGAAAACACCTTGTCCTGCACCGTAGCTTGTTGAACAAGCCACCAAACAAACATTCACCGGGAAAAGGTGCTCTGCTAATGTCAATTTGCAAGCTAGATAGCTAATTAGCTGTTCAGTAGTCTCGCATTGCCAGACCTACCTCCACAAAACTGCGGAAGAGGGTCTGGATAGTCCACACAGCATTCAAGAATGGGAGAAAAATATGCTCTGGTTTATTGGCATTTCTTTAAACCAATCACAATCGTCTTGGCCGGTGCCGCTGGAAAATAGCCTCGGGAAGGAACTTGTTTTGGTGTACGTTCATTGTATGTTTTGTATGTTCTTAGTAAAGAGAAGTGCCATTGGGGCATTTTCTAAAACAACCAAGATGGCTGCAGCTTATGTGAAACTTTCTATTATACTATTTTCAAATTCTGATGGCAAAAATGGCAACACTCGTTCAGTCATATTGATGTCACACCATCACAGCTTATCTTTGCATGCTGTAGTCTGTTCACATTTGTCCGTCAGCTCAGCGCTACTTCACATGTTCCGTTGCTCTGATTGGTTGATGATTGGTCTACCCAATTGCGTCCAGAAGCATTTTGCTCTTCGGCCGTTAATAACAGCCCTTGGAAATTAAAAATGAACTGAGTGTTTGCGATTTTGTGATGTCAGGCTATATGGCCCATTTACCCTGTTTTTAAAAAAAAAAAAGGCTTAAATGTCTGTATGCTTGTTGTTGTGTTTTGTAGCGACAACGAATTAGAGAGCTAATCCTCAAGCAGCAGCAACAGAGGAGTGCTATTCGACAGGAGAGGGGCCCTCAGGAGACTGCTGGCAACATAAACCCAGGACCACCACGGCCCTGGCCCCAGGAGGGCCCTGGGCAACAGGGGGAAATGTTCAACCGGCCGCCTCCACCTTATCCCGGACAAGGACCCATGAGAGGGCCAATGCGGTTTCCTGGACCTTTTCCAGGCGATCAGCGTGTCCCTTTCCCTAATGAGGGACAACTCCTCAGGGGCCCACATCCTGGAGATCCTAATTTGAGACATCAGGGACCAAGGTTTGTGTGATATTATTATTTTTATTAAACCCTTTGTGATTCAGATATTCTGTAATTAATAACTGCAAACATCTAGGAATGCCCTTGCTATTTATTCATATACATTTTTTTTAAATCCTATTTTAGGTTTGCATTCCCACCAGGGGTTCTAGGACCTCATGGGGCCCAAGAGTTCTTTCCCCGTGGGCAACACCCAATGCAGGATATCCCTCCTCAAATGAGACGGTCCATGTCTGTCGAAATGGCAAAGAGTATGGGAGGTAACCCTATGGGGATGCCCCAGCACTTTCCACCACGTGGTATGCCAGTGCAGCAGCACAACATAATGGGCCAGCCTTTCATTGAGCTGCGACACAGAGCAGTAGAAAACAGGCCACGTATGCCATTTCCCCCTGGTGCCATGCAAGGAAGCAACATGGATCCCAACTTTCAGGGTCAAAGACTACCAGGCTTTCCAGGAACACCCGATTCCAGGTTTGCTTCAAATCAGGGGCCCAGGATGGTAGACCCCATGGCCAGCCACACTGGCCATGTACAGCTATCTGCCAGCATGGACAATCTTCATCATCATGCCCAAATGTCAGGAAATAACACACTCAGACAATCTCATTTGATGAGATCCATGAGCCAGCCTGCTTCCAACGAGACCCAGAACATGGCAGCATCTATGATCCTGACTGCACCCTCTGCTGGGCAGACAGAGGTGGTATCAGTGTCTGGCAGTGAAGCTGTGGAGGAGAAACTGGATGCAGAAGAATCAGCAGTCAAAGATCTTGAGGATGTGGAGGTGAAAGACTTGGTGGATGCTGACTTGGAAAACCTAAATTTGGATCCAGAAGATGGCAAAGACCTAGATCTAGAGACAAATGACCTACACCTTGATGACTTTCTAACATCTGGGAAATTTGACATCATTGCTTATACAGACCCTGACTTAGATGACATCAAGAAAGACATGTTTAATGAGGAACTGGATCTCAGTGATCCTATGGATGATAATGCAGACACCACAGACATCAACAAAAACTCAAGCACAGGAACTGAGGCGTCATCCAGTTCAGCATCTGTACTGGCAAAGTCAGAAGCCTCAGGTGAGCAATCTTCAGCTGAAGTCAAGATGGAGGCCTCTGGGAGTCAGGAATCTGCTTCTTTGGCACCTGGGCAACAAATTAAAACAGAGGTCAAGGACTGTCAGAACCCCTCTGATTTGGTAGACCAGAACACCTTAACCTCAAACCAGCAGGGAGTGCTGTCCGACTCCACCCCAGTCCTGTCTAGTTTACTCATTAAGCAGCAGCCTGAGGAGCAGTCATTAAATCCAATCGGTGAATCTGTCAGTCAAGGAGGTAACCTCATGCCCCAGCAGAACCAAGTCACTGACACTCAGCATACCTCTGGACTTACAATACCCGATGCCACAACTGCCGGAGAAGCCTCTATGACTGGCTTTGGGGCAGACCACCAGGTGGGGCTAGCCTCTGAAGTGGACCAGAGCGGTCTGACCCCAGCCCATGGCCAGCTACACCGTCCTCTTCTGCTAGAGGAGCAGCCACTCCTATTGCAGGACCTCCTAGACCAGGAGAGGCAGGAACAACAGCAGCAGAGGCAGATGCAAGCTATGATACGACATCGCTCCAGCGACTCCTTCTTCCCCAACATTGGTAAATTATTAAGTCCACAACTTGTCTGGATAGGTTAATGTTTGAGATTACCAGTCTTTTCTGAGAGTGCATTATTTGTCATTTGCAGATTTTGATGCCATCACTGACCCCATCATGAAAGCTAAAATGGTTGCCCTGAAAGGCATCAACAAAGTCATGGTTCAGAACAACATGGGAATGACCCCAATGGTCATGAACAGGTAAAAGGTTTGCTTGGTACCGCATGTAATACTGGTAGTAGGAGTATATGTATTAGTTTGGTTTTCAAGCAATGGTAATACCAACCTAATAGCCCAGCCACTAGGATATTGTGCAACTATTTGAAGAATTGCTACTGTGATTGATTAAATTACTAAATGGTGCATGGTTGTGGTATTGCTCTATTACAGATTTCCTCCTGGTCCTGCGCCATCTTGTCCTGAAAGCACACCGCTTCCTCCACAAGTTGTTGGTCAGGTAATTGAATCCTTACATCTGCTTAGATGTTATTTAAACAATATAATGAAAAATATCTTAAGTTGCAAATATATGATAACATATTTGTCAACCTTGCTTTTAGGATGGCAAATTGACACAAGTACCAAGACCAAATCCACCAAACTTTGGACCAGGATTTGTCAGTAAGTTATCTTAAAATGAATATGCATTTTCAACTTTTTGGTTTGTAGGTCTGTCAGGCCTGAAATGTTAAGATGTTGGTTTTTCATGCTGAGCCTTTTTTCTCCTTTCAGACAATGCTCAGAGGGCTCAGTATGAGGAGTGGCTCCAGGAGACTCAGCAACTACTTCAAATGCAGCAGAAGTTTCTGGAAGAGAAGATTGGGGCTCACAGGAAGTCTAAGAAAGCCCTGTCTGCCAAGCAGAGAACAGCTAAGAAGGCAGGGAGAGAGTTCCCTGAGGAGGACGCTGAGCAACTCAAACATGTCACAGAGCAGCAGGGTGTAGTGCAGAAACAACTGGAGCAGGTAAATGTTAGGCCTGTCAAGCTCCACCACTGAATTCTATCTCAGCCCTCCTCTGCACAATGGCTGCCTTAAGCATTGTCCTTTCATTGGTCATATGAAGCAGAGTTTATTGTTTAAAGTACGGATTGGCAAATATCAGAAGTAGTTGCCGACATGCCTGGCGTGTTTAGGACCATGTTAGGACAGGGTGTGGTGCTGAAATAATGTCAAACTGAACAAATGGGGGGGATATTTAATCAGTATTTAACTAAAGACACTTATTATTATTATTTTCTAACTGCGTCTATTTGCAATGACACAGTAACATTGGTGTAAGGTTAATATAGGCACATGCTTTTTCATTATCTTCAATTATTTTATTTACACTTTTGAAAGCCAGTTTCTTTTTAAGAGTAGAGGTGCTGCTTGACTGTCTCTTAACTTTATAGCAGACCTAATAAGTATTAAACATTTTTTGACTATTTAGTCTAATTTATCCAACAGATAATGTAGGTATATGGTATGCATTTGAAGGTACACATCTCGCTATTTTCTTTCCAAGCAAACTTGGAAAAATGAAATCTGACAAACTGAAGAACTCAAAACACACAGGCCTGTGTCTGCACTGCACCTGTCAAAAAATTATCTTGGCTGATTGTACTTTCCAACTCCTGCTTAAAAGTTAAATTCTTTACTTACTGTTTGAAATTAAAATCATTCATCCCCTCCCTTGGGTAAACTTGGTAAATCTGTCTTGTAAATGTGATAAAACACCTTGCAAGTGATAAGTAATTTCTTTGTAAAAGTCTTTGAGAACCTCAATCATATTTCTTGTGAATATGTTTTATGTTTTGTTTCAGATCCGCAAACAGCAGAAGGAGCATGCTGAACTTATAGAGGAGTACCGAGTGAAACAGCAGCAAAACAATATGACACCCATAATGCCTGTGATGCACCCAATGCCTGGCCCTGCTGGCATGGTCCCCAGTGGACCACCAATTGTTCAACCTCCTATGAATCCCATAATGCAGATGCCACTTCATCCTGGCCCGCAAAATCCACCTACGTGTATGCCCAACCCACCACCTGGCTGGCATCCTGGTGCTCCCATGCCCATGGCGGGACCGGGAATGCCATCTATAATGCCCCCCCAGGTACCTGTGGGGAATCCAGGCCAACCTCATCAGATACCAATGGGTAACATACCTCTACACTCACAAATACCTGTGGATTCCCAGGCACCACCACCTCCACCAGGTGGTATAAAACCCATGCAGGCAGGTGGTGTGAAGTTTGATGACAACAACCCATTCAGTGAAGGCTTCCAGGAGCGGGAGAGGAGGGAGAGGCTTAGGGAGCAGCAGGAGAGACAGCGGGTGCAGCTAATGCAGGAAGTTGAACGACAGAGAGCCCTGAAACACCGTATGGAAATGGAGCAGCAAGGGATGATGGGGCCAGATGGGAACATGGCACCACTCGCTCAGATGCCATTTTTTAACGCTGAGCTACCACAGGACTTCATGCAGCCTCAGAGGCCTCCTCTGCAACAACAGCAACAACTTGCACCAATGTTCCCCCAGCAGCAGGGCATGCAGCCTGGTATGGGCTCACCACCTGGGACATTTATGCAAGGTGAAAGGAGGGCCATGATGGGCAATGGAATGATGCCACGTGACATGGGGCCTGGTTTTGGGCCTGATAACGTTGCCCTACAAGCACCTAATTTTCCCCAGGTTCAACCCAGACCACGTCAGTTCAGTGGACCAGGAATGATGCTTCAGATGCCAGGTGAGGGTCCACCATTTGGAGGTGACTCAGCTACACCTCTACCCTCTAACTTTCCGGGCTCAGGTCAGTCTCTAATCCAACTCTACTCCAACATCATCCCAGACGAGAAGGGGAAAAAGAAGAGGAACCGCAAAAAGAAGAAGGATGATGATGCAGATTCAGTCAAGACACCTTCAACTCCACACTCAGACCTTACAGCCCCTCTCACACCTTGTGTCTCGGACACCTCCTCAACTCCAACCAGAAACACTCATCTTTTCTTTGACCAGGACTTGTCAAGGTCTCCCTTACTGGGATCTTCCACCCCCAGTCACTCAGAGCTGGAGAGGCAGCTTTCTGGAGGCCAATCTGGACACCCTTGTGTCTTATCAGACACAGCAAGAACCCAGGCTCAGGAACATGACAGGATCCTTAACAACATAAAGCTGGAGCAGACTGATGCCAGTGAGTGTCATGGGCCTCGGGAAGGGCCCATCGGCTCAGAAATGAGCTCTGTGAAGGAGGAGGGTAATAAAGGGAGTGTGTCTCCCTTCCCTGCAGGGCAAAGTCCAAACAAGGGGGAGGCTGGCAATGAACTACTAAAACACCTTCTGAAGAACAAGAGTACACCTCCACCTGGATTGTCCCAGCAAAGGTCCGAGGAGAGTATGCGCTCAGAGGAGGAGCCTGCAGACTGCAAAGCCCTACTGAGGCAAAGCTCCATGGACAGCAATGGGGTCAGTCTTTGTGTTAGTCATACAGTTAAAGCACTGAGGGATCAACAAAGTGAGTCATAGACGGGATAAGTGATTCAGATAGGGGAGATGCGTCATAGTTAAATTGGTGCAAGACATAGCTGTTGGTTTTTGAATGAGTCATAGCTCTGTGATTGCCATAATGCTGCTCAAGTAATTAGAAGTTTATTTGTGCCTTTTTATGCAAGAACATCTTTTTTTCACCTCCAGGCGTACTCAGATTGCAACCCCGACTTTCCTGGACCTGTGCTCCCGGAACAGGAGAAGAAGAAAGGGAGGAACAAGAGGGCTCCGAAAGGAGGGGAGAAACCTGCCTCTCGCTACAAGAAGAGGAAGAAGGAAGGAGATGAGAGGCAACTAATGCACTCTGGCCATGACACTGTAATGACCCAAATCAAACAGGTAAAATTGATTTTATGACCTCATAACCTGCTTTAAAATGTGTTAAAGCTGCACCGCTGCATATCTTTGGGAACGAAGGATGGTAGAACAATTATAGCTTGAAATCTGAATGCTTTATTCAGAATTTAACACTATTAATTACTGCCAGAATGGAAAATGGTCTCCGTCGAGTGCACAGACACTAATTTCACATATGATAAGCATATTACTGTAATTAGGTACTTGTTGGATGACAGTTGCACACACAGGTATTAGAAGCTGGTATTATTTAGGGGAAGGGGATTGTGATTATATTGCAAGTCCCTCATTGATTGAGGCTTATTGATTTAAATGTTATGAAGCTGTTATGAAGACTCACTAATTAGAAATGTAGTACAATATTATTTCATCGCCACTGTATTTAATACAGCTCAGCAAAACCAAATACATACCCAACACACAACAAATGCTAATGCTTGAGGTCCTGTTTTCTCTCCTGACACAGCAGCTCTCCCTGCTGCCCCTCATGGAGCCACTGATTGGGGTCAACTTTGCCCATTTCGCTCCCTATGGCAGCGGCCAGCTCAATGGAGAGAACCTCCTGTCTGGTACCTTTGGCAGCGCCTCACTCGATGGAGTCTCTGACTATTACTCCCAACTGGCCTACAAGGTGATATCTGCTTACCTTACCAAGATGGAACTGGGTACTGTTAAGTGTGTCTGCAGCATGATGTGCTGACACTGCATTGGTTCTGATTCATTGGTTCTGATTCCTACAGCAGAGTAACCTGAGCAATCCACCAACACCACCAGCGTCTCTTCCTCCCACTCCACCACCTGTGAACCGACAGAAAATGATCAATGGATTTGCCACATCAGAAGAGCTTGCCAGCAAAGCTGCTGCCATGGGTAAGCATTCAGAAGGATGGACCATTTTTAACGTGTATTTCCATCATTTCAGGTAAGCGCAGTATTGACAATGTGCTTCTGTTTCAAACAGTGTCCAAAGGCCTGGTCCCAAAGCCACTACATGTCCCATTTAGGACTGAGGAAGACCTACTAGCCCGAGCCATCGCACAGGGTCCCAAAACTGTGGATGTTCCGGCCTCCCTCCCCACCCCTCCTCACAACAACCAAGAGGAGCTCAGGTAAATACATAAATAACAGCAATTCTTTGGAACTATCTGAGGGCTACTGCACCATTTAAGACTGTCATAACAATTGTTTGTGTTGATTACTTGTGTAATCATGTTATGATAATCGATTTGGGCTGCATGGTCTTGACAGAGGTGGTTAATTACTTGTTCTTGTTTCTCCCCGTAAAATAACAACAGTAACAGAGGACAGGAGCCTTGCAAAGATAGGGACACACCTGACAGTTTTGTTCCATCCTCATCTCCTGAGAGCGTGGTTGGCATGGAGATCAGTCGCTACCCAAACCTGTCTCTGGTGAAGAAAGAGCCACCGTCCCCCTGCCTGTCTCCTGTCCTCCCCATGCTTCCTGCACCTGATGGGAAAGGTAAACACACTCCGACATAATCCATGCAATTAAAACATTTATTCCTGTGACTGCAATCGTAATAAATTGGATGTTTTGTGTATGTATGCAATTGAAACCCACAACTCCAGCATACCTTAGCAGTGTGTTGGCAGTTTTTTTTTATAAATGTCCTTCTTTTTCATTCTCCAGGGTCAGAAATCAAACTGCAGGATATCAAAACGGAGCCTTCTGTGATGTTCTTCGGATCCCCCTTTGGCCCCATGTCTAATGATTCCAAACAGGGGCTGGTGTCTGTAGCGATCACACTGAGACCAGCTGCAGCAGAGGTAGGAATACGTAATCCATGGTTTTAAATACTGTGGTCTCACAGAAAATTCAGCAACGGCTTGAGTTTTGTATAATACTGTCAGTCCGAGTTCTGCCAAATTTGATCACTCTTTTAATTTTTTGCAGGCCCGTTTGTTTTCCATTCATCAGAATCTAGGTGTACAGAATTACCCATTTGTATTGTGAATATGTAAACGTGTATGCACCACATAGTACGTGCACCACATTTGAAGCAGCTCACTTAGGGCTGTCCTACTTGTCAGGCTTATTCATTGTCTGGCCAATTCACTTGCACATGGCAAAGAAAACTACTTCTAAATCAGTTGTCAAAGGTAATCACAGTTACTGAGAGGCCAACTTTAGTTTCATTTTAAGAGTAAAGGTGCATCAGAACAATATATGCATCGTCATTTTTTTTCCAAGGGATGTAATGCAGACACGCCAAAAATCTTGCTGGATTTTTGAAAAAAGACCTAATCAACTATACTTTTTCCCCCCCTCAGAATATCACGGGTGTAGTGGCAGCCATTTCAGACCTACTGTGTGTGAAGATCCCCAGTAGCTATGAGGTCAGCAGCACACCAGACAGGGGGCCCCTATCTCTACTCAGTGGTCCAAGGGTGGGGCCCCATGGCATGGAGCCTCGGCCTCCCATGCTCTTCCACGGACAAGGAGACAATGGAGGACTTCACGGACGCCCAGGACAGATGATAAGGCCCAGTGGAGCACCAGCGATGATGCAACAGCAGCAGGCACATCATTTCCGTTTCCATCCCAACAGCCCAGGTAAGGGAATAAAACTAAATTAAACAGCATTTGTTTCTAAACATAATGACTTCCTGTGAAAAAGCACAAAGCAACAGTTGTCTAGTTTTATTTTCTGAGCTAATATTTATTTACCATTACCATTGAAGGTTTACTATCAAAGAATGCATTTTGAAATGGATATGACTTTTAAAAACATATTTTCTGTTACTGCAGGCGCAGCTCTAGCTCGACCTGACCAGAAGACCCCTGCCAGCCCTGGATGTAGAAATCAGTGGTGCTGCCACTGTAAGGTGGTGGTTCTGGGAAATGGAGTGCAGAAATCCATCAAAGATCTCCCCGCCCACATGAAGGTACCAAATTATTTAGGCGTCAATACTCGGAATGGCAGCAGGGTGGTATATTAAGTAGGCAGGCCACCTTTCAGCTGGAGCACTTGGATGCTAAAAGTGTGATTTTGAGAATAATAAAGTACAATATGTTTTATATACACAGTACCAGTTCATATAAAGTCATCTCTGCCATTATGGATCATTTTATAATTGATTTCCCAATGGGGGGGACCAGACGAGCCATGACTGGATGCCCGAACCTTACTTTACTGTAGAGGATATATTATCTACATTCAGCCTGAGGGGCCATACTACGGTGGCCCTGAAGTGCAAATCACAACAGCAAATAAAAAAACGCAACGGCAAATAGGAAAACACGACAGCAAATGGGAAAACACGACAGCAAAATAGGAAAACACGACAGCAAATACGAAAACACGACAGCAAAATAGGAAAACACGACAGCAAATATGAAAACACTTCAACAAATCATAAAACACAACGGCAAATAGGAAAACACGACAGCAAATTTCTATTTGCTGTCGTGTTTTCATATTTGCCGTTGTGTTTTCATATTTGCCGTTGTGTTTTCATATTTGCCGTTGTGTTTTATGACTTGCTGTTGCGTTTTTCTATTTGCTGTTGTGATTTGCACTTCAGAGCCACCGTACCATACACACACACAGCAGCACCATCACCACAGTAATACTGCATATATCGTCCGATTATGTAAATCCAGCCTGCTGGAGTTAAATCCATTTCAGATTCATTAATGGCTTAAACAGCATACCCTATTACTTCAGTCTTGAGTATTTTAGTTATTTAAATATTGTATGTTTTTAATGTTTATATTAATAAACTCCTTTTTAATGTCAGTTGAGTTTAAGCAGGTCACATTGGTCAGGCTTTGATTTAATACCTCATTCCTTATTCAGCCTGTTAAAATTTGGACTAATTTCTCTCATTAGGAATCTGGAGGCCGTTTAAAATCTGAAGATCTGGTCTTCTGTAGTCACAACTGCTTCCTTCTCTACTGTTCCTCATCACCCTTGCAATCCAGATCAACCACAGAAACTAAGGTCTGTGCCATTTTAAACACCACAGTGGGTCTAAATAGCATGCAGTTAATTTGATTTTTAATTTTTTTTGCTGGACATCATGGCTCTTGTCTTATCTTTTCAGGAATCCGTGTCCCTTCTCCCTGCCTCCGAGCAAACAGAGAGCCTTTTTAAAACTCTGCACCAGTACAGTAACAACATGTCATCGCTGGATGTTCATTGCCTGGCCCAGCTTCAGCCCAAACAGTCTCCCCCCTCTACTCCTCCTATCCCCTTCCCCATGGCAGGCGAGACAGCCAAGATGGAGACCAAGTCTGATGCCATCAAAGTCACAGTGAAGCTGAAGGCCCGGCCAAGGTCCCATGACGGCTGGCACCAAGGAAAGAGACAGAAAGGACTGCGCTGGAGGAAGTGGACTGTGCAGGTGGTAGTGCCAAGAGGGAATTCCCAACTCCCAGATGAGGCTGAGATTGATGAGCTCCTGAAGAAACTTGGGGCCTCCCTGCGCCCTCCTGCCTTACTCCGAGACCATAGACGGTGCTGTTTCTGCCACCAGTTTGGAGATGGGATCACTGATGGCCCTGCTAGGCTTCTTAATCTAGATCTTGATGTATGGGTTCACCTAAACTGTGCCCTGTGGTCAAATGAAGTGTATGAGACGCAGGCTGGCGCCCTCATCAACGTAGAGCTTGCACTGCATCGTGGCCAAACGGTACGTTGCGCCTACTGCCAGCAGACTGGAGCCACCAGCGGCTGCCACCGCCTACGCTGTACCAATGTCTACCATTTCACCTGCGCTCTGCAAGCTCACTGCACCTTCTTCAAGGACAAGACCATGCTATGTCATGCCCACAGGCCCCGGGGAACAGCTGGACAAGCACTGGAGCATGAGCTACGTTGCTTTGCCGTCTTCCGACGTGTCTACGTCCAAAGAGACGAACTGCGTCAGATTGCCACCGCTGTGCGGCAGCCAGAGTTAGGCTATACCTTTCGAGTTGGCAGCCTGGTGTCACATGCAATGGGCCAACTAACCCCTCTACAAATGGCAGCCTTCCATTCCCCAACAGCCATCTTTCCAGTTGGCTATGAGGCGTGCCGCATTTACTGGAGCATGCGCCATGGCAACCGCCGTTGCCGCTACGTCTGTTCTGTTGAGGAAAGTGCAGAACTTCCAGAGTTCACCATCAGAGTTATCGAACAGGGCTACCAAGACCTGGTCCTGACTGACACCTCTGCTAAAGGTTTGTCTTTGCAAATTCTTTACAGAAATATTATTGTTGTGTTTCAGAGTACAGCTTTTAACCATGTGTGTTTGTCTTACTGTAATTAGGAGTGTGGGACAAGGTTCTGGGCCCTGTTGCTGAGAAAAGAAGTGAAGTAGGCACTCTGAAGCTCTTCCCTGTTTACCTGAAAGGAGAGGACTTGTTTGGATTAACAGTCCCTGCAGTCGCAAAGATCTCTGAATCGGTTTGTTGCTGCTTTTTCTGGTTTTACTCCGATGCATAGATCATATTATGTAGAGGCTGCAGGATATAACCCTTTTTTACTCATTTATTCCAGCTCCCAGGAGTGGAGGCTTGTGTCAGGTACTCATTTCGTTACGGACGCAACCCTCTTGTTGAGTTGCCTCTCATATTCAATCCAGCTGGCAGTGCCCGCGCCCAGCCAAGAACCAGCTCTCCCTACACTTCACTGGTGATAAGGTAACTTTGAGTGAAGCTGACATTAATTATCTGTCTGTCGTCTCCAAGCAAAACACAGGATTTAATTTTGATTGATTTTGTTGTTTTAAATATTTTTATTTTTATGGCTTCCCCCTCTCAACATAAAGGCCGCATCCACAGGCTGTATCCAGCAGCAGTGCCAGGTCTAACCAAAATGTGGCCCAAGGAGAAGGTGGCGCACCCCATAGCAAGCCTCCAGTAGTGCACCCCAGGTCTTCTCAGTACCGCTGGATGAAGAGTGAGTGGAGAGCCAATGTCTATCTGGCCCGCTCCCGCATCCAGGTCAGTGTTACAAGAGATACTTCAAGTGTTTCTTAGTTCTGACAGAGTGAGGCTGTGACGCTCTTGGATTCTGTTTTCTGTGGACAGAATGAATACCTTCTTGTGTAATGTGTTCACAGGGCCTGGGGCTGTTTGCTGCTAGAGACATTGAAAAACAAACTATGGTGATCGAGTACAATGGAACCATCCTCCGAAATGAGGTCGCCATCATGAAGGAGAAGATCTATAGATCTCAGGTATGCATCCGTTTCTAATACTTTTTGAGCTGAAATTCCATTTGTCTAAAGCTACTCTTGCCAAAAGCAAGTAAATTCTCCTCTCTCTCCCCGACAGAACCGAGTAGTGTTCATGTTCCGCATCGACAGCGAACATGTTGTAGATGCCACTCGGACTGGAGGGCTAGCAAGGTACTGTGAGATTCCATTGGTTATTAATTTATATTAAAACAAATTGGATGCTGTTTTTCATTCATTGGGGTACCCCATATATTCTGCTACACCAGTATTGCCTCACAGTCAAGCGCTGTTACAGGAGCCACACATTGAAGCGTTTTTACAAGTCACTTTTGGACCTACTTGATTTTGTAAAAACGTGACAGTAATTTAAGCTGCATACGTTTTTTTAAGTAGGAAAAAATATATTTTTCTAAATTGAGATCTAAATCAAAACACCTGATTTAAGTTAATAATATTTGCTATGCACAATCATTTTAAATGTAAAAAATGGAACATACAGCTACTTACTTTATATTCATGCGTAGAATGTTGTGTGGTATGTAATAAATCTCCTTTTATTTCCGTTTTTGTTTTTCAGATATATCAACCACTCTTGTGCCCCGAACTGTGTTGCTGAGGTGGTCACATTTGAAAGGGGTTACAAAATCATCATCAGCTGCAATCGCAGAGTTGAAAAAGGAGAGGAGGTGAATATCTTTTTTTTTTCTTTGATTATATATTCTTACTTACACAGTTGCATTAATATACTCAAAAGCGCAAATGTGATGCTCAGAAATCCCTGTTTCCCTCCCCGTTTTCCAGCTGTGTTTCGACTACCAGTTTGACACTGTGGAGGGTCAGCACAAGATTGCTTGCCACTGTGGAGCTCCTGAATGCAGGAAGTGGATTAACTGAAGAAAACAACAAACCTAAATGCATTCCTTGCTATAGTGTGTGGATGCTGTGATCTCTGCACAGAGGGGGAAAAAAAGGCTTCACATTAAAGTCATTTTATGAATGAGCAGAAGGCCTGAACCATTGCGGGGATGAATGAATTTACGTGTTGGTTCATCAAGATAGTGGAAAGAAATGGGTGGAGGAAGGGAAATGTAACATAGTAGCAGGATGTGACTTGTGCCATATGTGAGGGGCTCTGTTGTATGAGATACCTCTGTCTGTATGTATCTGTGCGTTTGTTTGGTGTACATGGGGTGCGGAATCCACCAGCGAATGAGAAAGCACTGTGCAGGGTGCGGCCTTATTGCTTACTAAGGGCAGGCCCTTTTGTTTCATACTGTTAATGTATACCGTATGACTAAATGTAGACATCACTGAATGAGGAATGTACAGCAATGAATACCGCGAAGGGAATATTAACTTGCACTAAAAAAAAAGAAAATAAACAAAAAAAAACACACACACACACACAAAAACTTTTAAAATACTTGATTCCATGAGTCAGTTTTATCATAGGTCTCTGTCATGTGATTTGTGTGGAATTCGAGAGGTTTTGTATTTATTACTGAGTGAATGAATTTTATTCTTAAAATGATGAGATTGAGTTGAAGAAGGCTAGATTGCTTTTGTTTTTGAAGATTGAGGAAGACATGCTGTTACTTTTGTATAAATGTACATAAAGAAAACTATAGGAATAACCGACCAAATACTACCTTAACCTTCTTGATGTTTGGGTGTTTTTAAATTGTTTTTGTTCTGTTTGTCATTGAAATTTATTTAAGATGGACGTTATTTCAGTTTGAGAGTATATATTATGATTATTCTGTACAGAATTTGTAATATAACCACGATAATTCACAAAGTATTTTTGTTGTATTAAAAGTAAGGTATTGTAGCGTAGTGTTTTGTGACTTACACATGCTTTGACCACTCAAAAAAAAAGAAATATTTTTGTTGACTAACGTAACGAGTTATCAGTTACAGAATCAAAAGAGAAAAAAAGACTCTTCAAGTAGTAAGAGATCAGTGTGATCTGTTTGCTGTTAATCAGGTTTGATTTAAAAAAAAAACTGTGAATTAGGTTTTGAAACCCAAAAATGACTTTTTAACTTTTTAACACGAATAGGAACACCGACCTGTATTTACCTGTTTGTTTTTACATTGCTTTTAAAATGAGGTGCAAACGTTTAATGATATTCTGAGGAAGACGAACCAGTGTGTGACAGAAAGAATCGTAATGGGAGAACTCTTGTTTGGAACCGGGGGTTGATCTACCTTGGACAGAAATGGCATTCTCCTTAATCAGAAATATTTCTTATACTGACACTTCACAAGTCACATGCTTAGAAACAGAAGAGTTTTTGCGTGCACAATATCAAGTCGACTGTAAAATTTTGGAGACAGTCTTAGAACTTGTAATGTATATGGCATGTATTTTTTTAACTTTCCGAAGACTCAATTGTATATATTTTCTCAATGAATGGTTGTAACAAAATTGTTTCTTGGATATTTTTCTTCTCTTGTATGATATTACATCATCCTGCCAGTGTGTTTGTGCTACATTTTCTTGGTCGTGTAGAATCTTTCTTCTTTTTTTGAAAATGCCTTTTGAAGTGTACAGAGTATGAGGTTTGGAGTTTGTGGAATTGAATTTAGAAACATTTACAAAAATAAACTATTTTACATGTTAGCAAGTTGTGTACGTGATATCAATAATTACACATCTTAGTTTTAAAAGTTAAATATGAAGAAATTAAGCTATAAAAAATTTTAACTGCAGGTTTGACTACGACTGTAAAATACTTTTTTTTTTTTTTTTTTAACGACTGTAAAATACTGCTGTCTTATACTGCTAGATTAAGACGTAACATTTATAGCGCATCTTACGTGCACTTTACGCATGGGGTAGAAACTTGGAAAAAATAGTTGACTACTTATTTCAGTTAAGGCTGTGCTTAGGCCTACATATTAATACATGTATGTTTTATGAAATTACCACCAACTCGATATAATATTTTGGTATATTAGTGCTGGTAGTTTTGGGGCAGATGCGGTATGATTAAATCAACAGTCTTCTATGTGCACTGTAGGCTACTCTACTTGAAGGTTACATGCGCAATGCAGGGGGGCCTACAGCTCTGTATGTGCCACAGAGGAAATTCGGGTTAATCTGGTCACGTGAGAGCACACCAAGTTTATTAGCCACACTATAAACACTAAAACACACTGCAAAAATACTACACTGCATGAGTTTCTAGAGGGAGATATTTCACTACTCTTACAACCAAACGCCATCACAGTCTTAGTTCAGCCTATGTAGCTACAGCAACTCAAAAGAATAGTTCTACTGGTGATAACTGTCTATACTTCCTCCTCCTTCCCTCCTAAAGGTAATCTGTGGTGTTCCTCAAGGTTCTGGCCATGCATTGTGTGTCTGTTTTTTTTTATCTTGCGGTTTCACTTTGTAACCTGTTTTGACAAGAAAATGTTATTTTATTAGTATTATATTTTTTTAATAATAAGCCCTACTAATAATATGAGCCATACTTAGCCAATTAGTTTACACCGGTTTGACATCGCATTTCATTCTCGTCCATCAAACCCATGTATGCATCCAACCAGTTAAAATCTGAGTCGTACTGACATCTGTTGGTGAAGGATCTCTATACATGCCATACTGAAACGTGTTTTAAGTGCCCTCTGTTTTGCCTTTTATTGTTTCGGTACAAGGAAATGATTGTGTGTGTGTGTGTGGTCACTAGGAAATGACAAGTAAACATGGGACATTTACATCCCCACTTCACAAAACTCACAAAAACCTATATAAAACGCGTTGTTTTACCAGGACTGACGTAGTGTTGCTGTTTTCTTTTGTGTCTGGCGTGACCGAGCCGTAAACACGTCAGGGGACACACATTTCTCGGGGGTGCAGACTGCGACATAACACCTGTAAACAGTCAGCTTTGAAACTCATTTGAAGATGCGTGCTCTGCAGTGCCCTGCCTCTTTTCACTGCCAAGCCTACTTCCTGGTAGATGAGGCAGCGCCTCAGTGTTGTCGTAGTAAGAGGCGGCAGCTGAAGAGAAGGTAGAGGCGGCTATTAGTGGTCTGCAGTCGCGACACAGCAGTCATTTAGCGCACTTTTTTTTTTTATTTCGCCCCTTTGGAGAAAAATGGGAAGCACGGTGACGGAGTCCAGCAAGGAGAGCTCAAAGAAAATGCCAAAAAAGAAGAGAAATCTGCGGATTAACATGCCAGTGAGTCGGTGAAGTATCAACTAATGTGGCTTCTTACTGTGACTGTAAAAAAAAAAAAAAAAAACTGGGCTTGTTTAACTATTCATGAAATCAGGACGGGAACACATTTGAGTCGTTTTGTTGCGTCTCCACCTGAACTCGCACGCGACGTTGAAGAGCGTGCATGATTGACAGCTGTCTCTTTATCACGACTTTTCAGTTCATTAGTCTCATAACTGCCACAAAATATATGCCATTTATTTTCTAAGACTATGTTAAGTGGACCTAACGTTTGCTAGAAACAGTTGTCTGTTTGCACCATTAGAAATATATGTTGGACACGTTTCTTCCTTACACATGTTAATCAGCTTGCCGTATAGTAACTCTTTAATGTAATGCCACATTGTAGCAAATTCGTTAATATATGACGATGGTTTTATGATCTATTATTCTACAGAATATGCCTATGTTCTATGCATGTAAGTATTGTGAGGAAACACAAGTAATATCAAGCAAAGGAAAAATTTCAGAAGAACCAACATGCTCCAAAGTCATTTTTCATTATGGTCACTGTACTGAGGGCCAGCTGTTTATTGAACTTCATTTCAATAGCCCGGCCTGATTCACAGTTGCCTCTATTCATTAATCTGGGCAGTAATGTCTGGGGATTTGTTTTCTTTTCTTTACAAGCCTACAAAACATGTTAAGTGAATGATATCACTGCAGCTTTATCGAACCTTCAGTTTTTCAAAGTCAGAAGTGAATAGTGAGCACACTTTCCCAACTTAACTGCAAATGGATTGCATATAATATTTGGTGTTAGAGATTTTGTTCAATGGTTAAGATGCGTTTTTTTTGTACTTTTGTTTGAAAACGACATACCAAAAATGCAGCTGAAAGTGTCGTTTGAGTTTTCCTGACGCATTCATGTGCAGCTGTAGATTGGGATAATCACTTCCCCAATTGGAAGTAAGCTTGGAAATACAACTGTTGTTTTGGCAAACGCTTAACAGCTGGATGTTGGAGCTTTCCATCACCACATGAACTGCCCCAACCTCAACCTGGTGGAAACAGTGATACATGAAAGATGTTGGAACAGGTTGGATAGGTTATGCCTCATTATGTTATATTATGTTATACCTCATGTAATTAAACTGGCTTTCTGCTGAGCTTCTCTGACATGGAATGAAAAACCCAGCCCTCCTTTGGTATGGGGAAAGGTTATGTGTTGTACTTGCTCGCAAAGTTTTCCTCCTTGGCGAAAAATTTCTGTTTGGATGGCATTTTAAACATGTTCAATTTAACTCAAATTTATGATGAAGAACCAAATGTCCATTTTGTGAAACTGGCTGATGCAGCATGTATTGGCTTATGTTACCTGTTATGACTTCCCATTTTGTTATTCTGCTGTATTTCCTGGAAGTTATCTTTAACCTTGACACTGATTTATGTGCAGGATTTCGGTGCGCTTACTTCCTCACAAGTGGAGACAAGTGGCTCGATCAAAAGGGGCGCTCAGACGGTACAGACATTACTTTCCTGATTTTTGTGGCATGATTTTTCATTTACTTGCCAATTGTTTGTTTTCTCAAGCTTGCTTTTCTTTTACAGCACATGCTT
Organism: Sander vitreus; assembly: GCF_031162955.1. Classification (NCBI taxonomy): domain Eukaryota; kingdom Metazoa; phylum Chordata; class Actinopteri; order Perciformes; family Percidae; genus Sander; species Sander vitreus. Next base: position 12,423,086 of record NC_135866.1, read on the forward strand.
TATCTTGTCTCTTTGGCTCTTGTTTGGCTTTGAACACATTTAGACGTGGATTTGGGATAGCAAAATATGTTGCCAACCCTCTGTGCCTTACAGTAACATTACGCCCACTGTGTCCAGGCATAGCAGCATCACATACAGGAAATTGATTTTTCTCAAAGAAAGCAGCCTCTTTCTGTCTGCTCCGATTGATTTGAATACAACCCTTGATCACTACATAATATCTACCAGAGTGCCAATATCAGTTTTACTTTAGCAACATTTGTGTAACGCTGATAAAAACCTGCATTCTCCTGTGTTTTTAAACAGCTAATCTACAGTATATTCAGACAAAACCCTAATAGCTGTTCACTTGCCTTAACAAGCTCCTGCACGATGACAGAGTGAGAGTTTTTGGCAAACAGAAAAGATGGGTGTGTGCGCCCTCTCACTCTGATTTGTCACAGGATTGGCTTAAACAGAAATGTGTGCGTGGAGTAGGGCCAGCCTCTAAGCAAATACAACTCTGAACCTTTGTTAAGGAGACCAGACAACTCAATTCTTCCCATTTGACTTGTTTGTCAGTGCATTGCAGTACAGTGGTTCTTTTTTCACTTCATATCATCATGCATCATCTGTTTTCTTATGGCTGGTTATTATGTTGGCTTTTATCTACCAAAAACACTACTCTTTAATTTGATTGTTTTCTGTAAATACAACCTCCGAGCTGGAGATTGCTACATATTATAACTCTCACCCACTCTTATCAGAGCCCACAAATGGTTAAAGATTTTGTTGTTGGCACATCCAGAGCAGACAGCAGTCAGTGGGGGGAGGAGGCACTCTGTCTCCAGCTACATTGGCTGCCATGTCTCCTGTTTTGTTTTGGTGTCTGCACAGAAGAATTTCTCAGTTTGTTAAAATGATATTGACCTTGCAAAGCACAAAAAGTCCAAATGAAAAATATGCTCACTAATGTTTAACTAAGATAAGTGTTGATTTTCTGATAGTGAACCTGATGGTGCTGTTACTGACTTGTATTGAGGGTGAGGCCATTAAACATGATGCCATGTGAAAGTATTATGTCTTAGAGGGAAATGGAGAAAGATTTAGATTTGTGCCATGTTTTATGAAATAGTTTCAGTTGCTAAACATTGTGAATGCAGCACGAATTGCAAAATTGTAAATATGGTTTCCTCATCAGCTCAAATTAAGTATTTCACAGCAGTTCTCCAGAAGGCAAATGGACTATAAAACAAGTGAAAAATGTTGCGTCAAAGTGCTCTCTGGTTTAGAAAGTCCAGAATCAATAGTGTTGTTTTTTCAGTAACTTTTTATGGATCATGAAAGAATATTTTCCTTATTGCACTTTGCCCACGGTACTCGCATCCTCATACTGCTTTTTATGAAATGCCATTACAATGTGGCTGACTAAACAAAACAGTGTTGCATAATGTGAAAAAGAAGAATTAACGAAAATAGCAAGCAACCACAAAAAGTGCAATCAGCCGCTGTCCTTTCACAATAAATCTCTTCTCTACATTTGCTCACAGAGTTTGCCAATTTTTTTTCACAGCATAGCTCTGCAGCTTCTCACTGTGTCACATAACACTGGATGCACACTGAACCAAACATTTACAAAAGTGCAAGAAAAAAAGCTGCCTCTTCATTGTCTCTCAGGGTGGGCGTCACACCCGTTCAGCCAGCCCCACCAAAGGAGTGTCTGCGAGGAGCCCACCCAGCGCCTCTCTGCCTCTATGTCCTCAGTCTGCTCCGGTGCAATTGAGGGCCAGCTCAGGTTCCCCCAAAACTATCTTCCCCTATCCCTCTCATCAGGACTCCCCACCCAAGTCCCCACGCCGCCTAAGCTTCAGTGGTATCTTCCGCTCTTCATCCAGCTCCACACCTGCAAGCATCAAAATCTTCTCCAGAACCAGGAGAGGTGAGTCAAAAAGCTAACATTGTACTGACTGCCCATTCATGTTGAACACTCTGACTGTTGTAATGTCAATTGGTGGATTCACTACAACTGGATTTCGGTAGTTATGCACATGTAAAAATATAGTATTATTCTGGTGATGACCCAGATTAATACTGATGTTATTTTGTGCAAGACTGGGTCGAGGAGGAAGACAATTGTAGAGGAAGTAAGACAATAGATAGAAACTATGTTCTCTCAAGGTATGTGGTTCCCCTGCTGTATGTACGAGGTAAAGCCACATACAGGAACCTGTGTCGATCTGATTGAGTGCAGGAGTTCAGATATTTTGCAGCTTGTGACAGAACTGACATAAAAACATGTCATGCAGCATTTTCAGTTACACACATTGAACATCATTGTGTCAGTAAGGAAGTAGAAGCCTAGATTTCATCATGGTAAACAAAAGAGAAGAATCCACTGTTTTGTTTTGCAATTCCCAACAGGCCAACATGGTCCTGAGCCTCGTCAGACAGATTGGCGATCATTTGGGGTGCAGATAGATGTACCTTCGTCATCAGTCATCCTGTTATTGATGTCAACAACTTTCTCAGGATGGTTGGCTTTGTTTATTGTCAGAATCAAAGAGGAGTTTTTTTTTAGCTTCCAAATCCTAGAATTAAGCAGTGCATTTCAAAGCCAGTTTATTAGATTACGTTTCTGGTTTGGCATCCCACATTTGGGAGTGCAGCCATAGTGCATTCTCCAAATTAAAAAATCATTGACATAATGGTAATACTGGTATGCGCTAAGAGATGGAAATGAGACAGGCTAGGCAGACCTAACAGGCAGCTCTTGTTTTTCCATGTATTTGGATGGCTGATTATTACATAACAAAAAACAGCCTGTTTCTGATGGAAACAGCCCTGCTGGAAGCAGCTTAAACGGCACAAAGATGAGTCATATGTTTTTGGCTCGTACATATACCCATGTTCCTTCGCACAAGGTCAGTTTGGCATTGGCTGATGGAATAGCTCTGTTAGGGCCAGACCTCAAGAGTTGGCATGCTTGGTTTCCTCTGGAGATTGTTATTGATGGAAACCAAACTAAAACACACCAATGGCTTTCTTGTGCCAGCTGCTCAGGAATTTTAGAGTGTGATATGGTTCGAGACATTATATCCTCTCAGTCTCTTCTGACTAATGATGTGGCTTTAAATGAACGGGGGCCAATGATAATAGCAACAAAGTATGCTTATAGATGAGTATCATACAGTGACTGAGTGGGCACAACAGATTTTCTGTTTTCATTAGTGGAATGTTTTTGAGTGCACCCTGCTTTCGCCACAAGGGTGTGCTGAAGGCATAGTCTTGTCTTTATTTAGTTCTCCAACTATTCTTGAATAAGTTTTATAGATCTACATTATTATAATCAGTATTTTACTAAGTTTTTTTTTTTTTTAGAATTGTATGTGTTCCTGAAGATCAGACTTTGTATAATGTGCACAGTATTATTTTTTTTGGTGTTTTCTCAGGTGTATTAATATCCATATTTGCTACAAATCAGAATGTTTTCCCATCGCCTGGACATTGTCAGTCTCTCAATGCTGCAAGGCAGTATGGTGCTTTCATACCCTTATCTGGAAGTGACCAGACTCTCAGGATCTCCTCATACAACCCCCCTCTCACTCTTTCTGTTGCTACTGTATGTTGTCAGTAAATAAAGGAACCGGGCAGTTTTGACTTTCCAAATTCACAAAACGCACACCTTACAAGGACAGAATGATTTTATTGTGTGGAAGCTAAGCTAGGGAAGAGCTTAACAAAATACACCATGGACAGTATTTGTTCATTAATCCTCATGGATCTGAAACTTAGCAACCTTCAATACAAACTGAAGTGATCTAGTTTTATTATGATACTGGAAACATTATTACAGTGAGTATCACAGGATGTTTGAGGTGACTGATTTCATCATTGATATTTCAACCCCTCACTCATATTAGCCATTGACCCACTGAGCGTAGTGGAACACTTGCATAACATGTTAATTGAGATATGTACTGGACACGCTGTCGCTAATGTGAGCAGCGAATACTGAGTGGGCCATCTGTTACGGGTAGGGGAGACTAGTGGTATTGAATGGAGGCTTTTTGATCAGCTGACAGAACATGGGATGTCCCCCTGCTGTCATCTGATGGGGGCTGGCCTCAGCAGTCTTAAAGGTCAGGCCCCCAAAAGTTACAGACAGCCGACTGTACAAATGACAGAGCTGCAGGACTCCCAGCTTAAAACCACAACCTTTATGTCTTTATTTGTAGTTTTTATCTCAGGGAAAGCTGATATTGTATGATCCTGAATGTATGTTACATTGTGTGAAGACAGAGTGAGACAGATGTCCCGATGCTTACTTTTCCTCTGTTGGGAAAGCGAAGGCAGTGGAAGGTGGGCGGGGAGATGTGCAGCCTGAGCCAATCACTGGTGTATCCTTCATGGACTGGCCTCCTTTTACAGGCTGCTGACATGCGTGCTATATTAAAGAGACGCCACCCACAGCTGCACCTGACAATTTCAGCACTGACACGGCTGGTGCGCCGGTCCCACTTTTTGCATCACTTGCGAGAGGGACATTTCTCAGCTGAAGCTGTGTGGAAATTAGAGCTTTTATACTCCATGCCTTTTCCATCAAACGTATGAGCTGACACAGTAGACTGCTTCCCGTGGGCTCTGTGCTGCTTGAGGAGGGTTTTTTTTTTTTGCCTGAATGCAAGCTTAGTCTATATTGGTGACTTGCTTTGGTTGTCATTTTCTGTTTGTACCTAGCACTGCTGGCTCCAAAGAAAAGTGGAATGCTCTGCTTCATGGAGTAGCCAAAATAATTTTCTCTCCTGCAGAATAATCCAGAAGACTATTCTACATATTCTTTATCCTTCGATTGAAGGTGATCAGTTTCCTCCTTTTTATAAAAAGGACAATTTCTCTCCTAAAGACAGACTAAACAGCTTCAAAATAGTTTTCTAGATCTGTGGACGTCAGCTGGATATACCTTTCACCCTCTTTTTGTACTTTTTTCATCAAATGGAGTGACTATTACTTGAGACAGTTTTGAGCCATCTCTGCACCCCTATCGTGATGCGGTTGGTCATTGTCCAATTTAGTTTTGAACCCACAACCCACTGAGTTTCATGAAGAGGTTTGGCAGCTTGAGGAGGAACAAGAAACGGAAAGAGCAAGATGGGCTAGGAGGGCGGCATCAGTCCGAGTCATCATGTCTTTCTGGTAATGTGCTGTGCTCTTTACTGGCTCCATTTTCCTGCAGCTTCTTCCAGTAGTCCGGTAACCTCTTGGGTTCAGATATTTTATGTTTACGCTCAATCTATCAGTCACATGCTAGTACACATGTTAAGGTCATTACATTATAAAGGTTTCAGAATAATTTATTTTAAACTTCAGTAATCCTGCATTAATATATTCTTACGTTTGAACATTCAAGTTATTCTCCTTTCGGCAAAAGTCACGATGAGAGAGCATCTATTTTTTGTTTGGCATAGATCTGTTTTTAGCTTATAGTAGATACCTAATAGGTATCTATCTATATCTGGTCTCCGGTTTCACAAATGCATGCAGTACATCCGCACAAAGGGACAGGAGGACAGACCAAAGTAGTAAAGCTATGTATGAGGCTGACCTGAGGCAAAAGGGTTAGCTCCAGTATACCTTGTTAAATGCAAAATACTGCATGATGCTTTTATGCATTGTGCCGGATCAATATGTCTTCTTTAATTAAATGTTAAACCAGTGAGCAAGATAATTAGTTTTTATATTGAAGTAATCCTGTCATCATGGTGAAGTACTTCATAGCCACTCTATCTGATACAGTGTCAGCTCATTATTTCTGTCCCATATCCTTAGGGAGTCACTTCAGAATAGCTGCTCCATTTTGAAAACTGTGTTTAAATTGACAGGAAGCATTTTAGCTGAAAGAACATTTTAAGTTGAATTTTTTGGGGGCTTTTCCTTATGTGTGGGGACTGTATCTCCATTCATAATATTTCTTCTTTTGGCTGGCAGGAGTCATCCCCACTAAAACTGGTCACTGCAGACCCAGAGGTCTGCAAGGTGCAGTGTTTGGACCGGAGTGTTAGGATGCATTTGTAGCTATAGCACAACTTCAGCCTGTTCTTATCCAAAGGTAATGTCTATGGAAGCTGCGCCATGGGTAGCTCAACATTTTGTTGGCACAATTCAGAAATGCGCAATTGAAAATATTTTGATCAACCCAAAGCTACGCTTTCTGTTTTCCAAAACAACAAACTCTACCCAGCACTCCTCTCTCTCCACTCCCGTTGTACACCGCTGTCTTCCGACAAGTCACACGTGAGATTTTAGAATGAACATAATGCAGTCAGACACTTATAACAATCTGAGCCTGTCACTGGCAAAAACAAGCCATTTTAGTGGACGTACATTGGCGGTCGCTATTGCCCAGTAGATTACATTGCAGCCTGGTTTGGGGCTGCCGGGTACAGCTTTCCCGCTCAATACTGAACCAATTTCATAGATTTTGTTCACATTAGTCATTTAAACACAAATGCATGGGAAAATAGGTCCAAGTTGAAAAATACAGAAATCCCCCTTTAAGGCAGCTATCGTGAAATGTTAAAGCTCATAATGCTTGATGTGTGAAGCACTGGGACACCCTGTGAGGCGTTCAAGTGGTGCTTTATCACAGACTTTACAGGTCCTGATTTAGAGCCAGTCTGACCTCGGTGAAGTAGATGAGAAGAGCAGAGTCCTGTCACAATGATGTACGTCAAAATGTGGTTGTATAAGATGTGGAGTTCATCGTAAAGGCAACATAGGACATGGTGACACCTAAGCCTAAACCATAAGTCCTATGAGCCAGAGCTTCTACATAATGGAAGTGCAACTATGTCGCTGCTGACATCTGCATGAGAAATCTCAGAATGTTGCCAATTAGAGGACATCTGTGTGTTTCTCTCAACATTTTGTATGTCAATTTGAATTGTGACTGCTCATTTAAATGTTTTGCCATGATGCAGTTTGCACACCTATGTGATAGTGAGCGTGCCATTAATGAGGTACTGAACAGTCACATCCTTTATTGCAGAGAGCTGTCTTATGGTGTACCTAGCAAATTAGTTGAAACCTTTGTTGCTAATTGGGGTCTCTGACTATATCACTTATTGCTTTACAATCCACACACAAGTTCTGACTAGTGGGCCCATACAAACATTGCCATTCACAGTTGTGATTTATTGTGTTACATGGCTGGCCAGATCACTCTGTAGCACCACATCCATTGGGCCTGTAGCAGCCTCGCTACTTCTCTGACGTCCACCAATGAGGATCACGTTGCTCCCAGAGTCACTGTAGACCCACTTGACTGACAACACCCTGTCAACTCCTCAGGGGACACCCACTCTTGAGAGGATCTGCTTTTATTGGTGTTATGTTAACATGTTATATTATGTTATCTTGCAGTAAATTTCAATATATCAATCAAGTGTGAGTAGCTTCTGCTAATCTGCTACACTCGAGCAGCCTCCACACCTTTGAATCACTGCACACATCTCATGCAAAACCCCTAAATATTCAGTTTTCTATCACATAAGACAGAAAACAGTAAATCCTCACAATTGAGAAGCTGGAAGTTAATCAATTCTCAAAGTATATACAGATTTGTTTTCTGTGAGTCAACTAATTAATTTAACCAATCGTTTCATCCCTAATTCAAATAGTTTCATAACAAAGTGATGTGAAAATGGCAATTTACTCTGATTACAAGGCTATGGAGAGATTAACTTTACAAATCAGTGTTGTTCTCCCTGCGTAGACAGCCGTGTCCATTGCATAAGTGCATCTTATCAGTATGTTCTTAGGTAGCTTCACTCTAAAATATTATATAAAGTACTACGTAGTACTGTTTTTTTTTTTTTTTTATGTGTGTAAAGTTAGATGGACTGGACTACTTATAGCAAGGCATCCATTTCCTGTGTGGTGTCTAGCTGCCCTGTATAAACCAGGCTGAGGAGAGGGCTCCCAACCCTGCTGTTATCTCCTCCTGTGGAATGTGCCACAACAGCGTGGCTAAAATAAGAAGGTTACACTGCGGAAGTAAGGCATGCCAAAGAGGGCTGGTGCACGCCAACTAAATGTCAAAAGATAGTGTGAAGTGTGCTTTGACAGACCAAGGAACATTTTTCATTCGACACACAGGGCTTCATTTATGAAAAACACCTGGTAACTTTTTATAATTCTCTTTCTGAACTGTATATTTAGGAGGCAGGAAAAGTCACAGGAAATTAGTTAAGACCAATGTACCATGCTGATCACAATATGGATACTTCTGTCCTGGTTCATTTAAGAGTATACACAAGTTGTTAACCTTTGAATGATGATCCTAAGTACTTAATTTCTCCGTCATGTGTTTAAATTACTTAGTAATGATTATGATGAGTCAAGTCAAATGATTAATGAAATTGATTCTTTGGTCCTCATGTGTCATTTACAGACTGGCTTTACTGTCACACCAGTGTTGGATTTGTAGGCGTGATAAAAGTCAACTGGAAGTCTGGTAGAGGGCCTTGTAATGGGAACCATTTGGTCCTCATCAAACATATCACTCATTGTCTGGCCTCAAAAATATGTCGGCATGGTAGAGCCGGTGCAGGGGGAGTGTCGCATGTCACCCTGCATAAGATTGTGATGCCTGATGTGAAAGAGCATGTGAGGGCTGCGTCACAGACAGCTGACTGCTACACTGGGGTTTAATGCGGCTGCTTATGTTGTAATCGGCCTAGTTATCGTGTAGGGATGTCAGGAACAGGAAAAGACAACCTACATGACTCATTGTGATTCTTTTTCCAATATTGATCCATTATTGATAGCTTTTTATTGCATCCATCGATATGAGTTGAGCTTTGGAGTGCCATCAAGGGATTTTTCATTAAAACTGAGTGATGCAGATGTCAGCAGCCATCAATTCACAGCAGTGTTATTGAGCAATATGCCACATGGATAATCATAGCCTTGAGTTAGTGGTTTTATATAATCGATTACTTCATTAATACATTTAAAAAAACAATTAAAAAAAGGGATAGTAATAACATTTACATCAAAATACAAAGTGTAAAAATATATGCAACCTCATAGTTCGATTCCAATATTCTTTTAAAAATGATAGGTGAAGCAATGGTTTTTAAATTTTAAGTTTTGATATTTATATGAATTATGTTTTTCTTGTTGTGATATTCCATTTTGTTATTCACATTTATTTCTTCACCATCCACATTTTAATGTAAAGACATCAATTTGTCACACCAAAAGTCTTATGATGTCCAACCCACAAGATGAGTTCTCAGCTTTAGGCCACTGATCCCACACAGGGTCCAAGCCACCTCTCTCTGAGATAAAAAAGAAAAGAGAGAGAGAGAGTACTAATCTGGAAATGGATTCACAAAAATGAAAGGCTCTGCACACCCACAGGTGTTTTCACTTCTGGCTAATTAGACTTCTGCTCAGGTCTAATCATGCAAAATAAGTGAAAACACCTGTGTAGGTTGACTGTGAATTTGAAGGGCCTCTGAAATGTAAAAGCCTTTTTTGAAATGTACGAAAGCCATGTCATGGTCCACTCTTGTGAATTTAAACAGAATGGTCGTGTCAGTGTTTCTCAGTGAACACCAATAGCCTAGAACAGAAATATAAAGCACAAAAACCTGTGGCATTTAATAACAGGCTGAGCTGTGTAAAGGACAAGACTGCTTTTTTTATATATATATATATATATATATATATATATATATATATAAATAAATAAATAATCTGCTAGGGGTCTACTGCCCTTTTTTTACTTTTCATTTACAATGCGTAAATAAGGCAACAAACTCCTTACAAAAGAGTTGCCCCACAGTAAATAATGACAGTAGAGTGACAGTAGAAATGTTAGTTGAAGACACATTTTAAAGCTAACACATGCTGCTAATTATTATTTAAATGAATATAATTTTGTTTTGCAGCTGTCTTTCTAATGGTGGTTTTTGCATTCCTGTCTGTCAGTGACTGGGCTGAGAATTTATCTCTGGTATCTGTGTTGTTTCTTAGTACCTAGGACACTCACAGTCCCTGATGGATCAGATATGCATTCCTTCTTTGTCATAGCATGTGACAGCAGTGATGGTATCTTCAGCAGTTACCATTGTAGCACCTCAGTCTTGCCAACTAAGCCTATCAGCGATGTCAACCCGCACCGCGTTTTTCATTGTCACTGAAAATGAAGTATGGACTGACATTGAGAGAAACAGTTGTGGCATCTATTGTGGACCTTTTTATCTCTCTGCAGCCTCTGGACTCTCCACACCACCCACCACCCCAACCCAGGCGTCCAGCCAACCGTTATTTACCCAGGAGGCCCAGCTGAGCAGGCCCAGCCCCGAACGCCTGGAGGCGAGCTATCGATCCCGTTCAATTTCCACACCTCCAGACACAGGTCAACGCCTCAGCCTTCCCTCTGCTAAACCACCGATCCCTTCTTCGAGCCCTGTGACATCTTACTCTACCTCGCAACAAGTGAGTCAAACTGCAAAAATGTTACTCGTTTTAAAACGCCACTTAAATGTTATCAGTTTGCCTCCGGTAAGTTCTTTCACTGCTTGTAAACTCTAAACAATCAATTAATGTGGGTATGACTCAGTCAAATACATTTAGTTGTATGCAACTTCTTTCACCAGTCAGCAATGTTAGAACGTAAACATACATTTAGTTTGAAGAGTTTTTCATGGAGCAGAGAGATTTCACACCACAGGTACAAAACAGTGTTTTGTTCCAAGGCTCCAGTTTCTAGCTTTCGGAGAGGGTGGTATGAGTTAATAAGTAATAACGGAATTTTCCTGGGGCTCAGGAATAGCATATGCATTTGAATTTCTAAAATAGGTGAAATATTTATTACTTTTACAAAAAAAATAAGTCTGAATATGTGACAAACTTTGCAGGTAAATGCTATATCTTTGCACTACTTCAATATCAGTTAAACTAAGTCATGTATTCTAAAAAAAAAGTACTAATGATTATCACATGAATCACAAGATGTTGAAACTGATAACCATTTCATTCTTTGTAGCAACATAACAGTCTGTCCATTAGTCATGCGCTGCTTTACTCAGTGTCATGAGGCCTTACTTGGACAGTGGTGAACAGAAAGCATAGATGATGCAAATCTCTTTCATTTGTGCTCTGACACTGGGGCATGCTGTGTGACAACAGGGCTGTGTTTGCACTATTTGCTCTAAGAATATAAATATTGGCTTTGCACTGAAGCAATATGTTCATCGGACTGAGCACGTGCACAATTGACTGCTACTGCAAAAAAAAGGGTTTGGTCACAAGGGTTTTCATTGTGGGCTTTACTGAGGATTCACCACAGTCTAAGTCAGGATGTGATACTAGATTTCCCAAAGCTAGTGTGTCCATTTAGTTATCAATTATCTGGTCTGTCTCAACCTGTCAGCTGGGAGTGATTCGTGGATTCTAGCCAGAGAGGGTAAATCAATATTTCATCACCAACATTGTATACTGTTGATATTAACACCCAAGGACTCACGATTGTGGTTGAAGAACGACAAGTCAGTGCCTGTCAGCTCCCCCTTCCCACCTTGTGTTGTCTTCCCGTCAACCTTGAAAAAAAACACTTTTTTTTTTTCGACGTTTTTGACGCCTTTTTTTCACAGTTTGTTTTTGCTTTTTCCAACGTTTTAAATTGTAAAATTTTTCCTCTACACATTTTCAGCGCTTATTTCTACGTCCCATTTTTTCCTGATATGAAACAAAAATTAAAAAGGGGCCAATGTGACCCGAAGTCAACACAAGGGTTAATTCATAAGAGAGGCTGACAAAATAATCTTCTGATGCTACAAAGTTTACTTTTTGCCAAATCCAATTTCCAATTAATTTAATGGATTTCTGTATGTCTGCTTCCCTGTTGTCTGCTGTAATACCAGAACAGGCTGTGTGCCTGCTGTGATGCAGCAGGACAAGATTTATGAAAGTGCAGGAGTAGGTTTTTGGCGAGAGAAGCGCTATGTCACCATTGCAGGGTGACACTGGGGAGCTGTCTAGCATCCCAAGCAGGTATGCAGGCTTTCTGCTGCATCTGCTTCATCTACTGCTGCAGTGGCTTGTTGTTGAATATACTTGCAAATTAGTGACCAAGGGAAATCATGTGTCAGCAAGCACACTAGTATATAAATCTCTCAGCATGACACAGCATATTTCATGCTGGGAGCTCGCCTATGACGTGCAAGATGCACAATTTGCATGCCATTTTCTAATGTTGCTGCCACTGTGCTCGAGGCTCCAACGAGTTGTTTCTGTAGAGCTCGGCCATGTTGCTCGTTTTGTCAGAAGAAATTAACTCTCGAGGATGTGACAAGGCATCCCCCAGCTTCTTGCTGCTAAGCAACGTAAGGGGATTTCCTAATATGGTGAAGCACCCAGGTTGCTCTGCATGGAGGGGTGTGTCCACAGCGCGCGGAGCTTCCTGCTTTTTCTCCACGCTGTTCATGTGAAAGACTTTTCCTGTGGTGAGTGTTGTTTGGTAGGTTCTAACTATAACAAAGGACTCCGCTGATTTATTGTGGTGGGATTCATCTTCGCACGCCTGTGTAGTGGCTGTTTGAGCAGCGTGTAGACATTGGTTCCCCCTACTGCAGCAAATGGCTCAGGAGGACTGTTCCACTCTGAGTTTTAAGGGGTGTGTCTAGTCTAATAATAATGTGCCACTAAAGTTGCAGCTCCATTGTTAACGGTTTATGTCACCTTATCTGTGTGTATCGGAACTGGAGGAGCTTTATGTAATCTGTGAAACGCCGGTGGCGCACGACATTAATCGTTGTTGTTTGTGTGTGTATGTGTGGTTGTTTTGATGTTTTTTTTTTTTTTGCACACCTCACTCTGTGTGATCACAACGTCTGCTCTCAGGCCGCTGGGGGAAAGTCGCTTCACCCTGCTGCTCACTCACAATTTACAGTAAAGTTTTGTCGTGCGCTGCCGTGTGTTGTTGTGAGGATTTGCTGCGATCTTCACTGCATACTTCTGCATTTTCCCTCTCTTAGGTCTACGGTTTATTCGAAGGCATGCTGGAGAAACTTGAACTAGATGATGATGGTAAGTGTCCACTGCGATATCTGCTCATTTTTACGAACGTCAACGCAATTAGTGATCAAATGTAAAGGTGACTCCATAACATCAGGATGTCGTAGGTATTCCAGCTGTTTGTAGCCAAAAGAATAGTCAGGCCATGCTACAGATATATCAAAGCCGTTTACGGCGTAACACAACGATTCATACGCTATATTGTGTCACAAATTGGAGGGATATCCTCTACAGACGACTGACTTTACCGGTTTGTTATCACAACAGACCCGTTTTTGTAAATAAATTGGTTTTAATGAGAATTTTACACCGCGGTTTTGATAAATGAAGACGTGGAATGCTGGAGTGATATTCAACAGGCCTGTATTTTATCACGGTAATTAGAATTGTCTGGCCAGCAATCCATTTGCAATGTTTGCATGATGTACACTTTACATTTGATGAGCTGGAGCAAGCTGTTTTTTAAATATTTTTTTTACTTGATTTAATTTGGTCAGTAAACTATAATAGACTGTGTTTCATCACCACATGTGGGGAAAACAATATTGTAATCTTCAAGCTGCATCATCAGTGAAGGACCTACATTCCTAAAGTAATTTGCTGTGTGTTTTTCCACTGTTTTTGTGCTTGTTAGTGCTTAAAGCAGATCTTAATGATCTGTAAGATGGAGCAGTAAAGTGGCTGTAAGTGGACCAGACCTGTAATGGTTGTTTAGGCTCTGAGTGTTTTGTTTCCAGGCTGTCATTATATATTCCCTGTGAGATTTCTCCTTCCGCTAAAAGTTGTTATCCTGCTTTTCTTGTTCTTACAGCTGCTGAACCTGAAAGTGATATTTACATGCGCTTCATGAAATCCCACAAGTGCTATGACATTGTCCCCACAAGCTCCAAGCTGGTGGTGTTCGACACAGCGCTCCAAGTTAGTATTTTGACAAAATAAGTTCTTTTGCCTGCAGACAAACCTTTATGATATAAAAGTTGCTTGAGAACCGAAAGACACATCCAGCAAAAGTTAATGTTCAGTAAATTAAGCAGGAGTATTTGCCCCAGAGCAGTTTCTACGAAATGGTTGATTAAATGAAATCTGTTAAACAGTAATCCTTGGGAGGTCTCTTTGATGTGTAGATCTGCAACCACTAAATCCACTGAAGCCCAGAGTTGGGAGTCCGTATCTAATAGAAACGGAAATACTAAAACCACCAAAAAGCTATCAGGAGTTTAGAACATACTTCTCAAAATACATCACAACTACTCATTAGAATGTGACGGAGACAAGTCATCAGATGATGAAGGCTGCAACCAAAGATTGTTTTTGATTAGACCCTTGTCATCTTGTCACCTTGTTTAGTCTATGAAATGTCAAGAAAATTGTAAAGAATTCCCATCACAAGTTCAGAGAGTCCAAACATGTTGAATTTAAAGTCATATAAAACCCACACAAGTAGCACATCCTTATAGTATTTAAGAGGCTTGTACCAGTGAATATTTGCTGTTTTTGCTTGACTTAACAACTGAATTGATTGATCGATTATCAGAATTATTACCGATTCATTTTCTGTTGATCAGCTAATAGATGAAGCGTTTCAGCTCCAGAAAAGAAAATCACATAAGTATTGTGTATAATCTAATTGGATTTTTCATTTGAACTGTTGCTTACAGGTTAAGAAAGCATTCTTTGCCTTGGTGGCTAACGGTGTGCGAGCTGCTCCGCTATGGGACACAGAGAAGCAAAGCTTTGTGGGTAAGAAACCCAAAACCAACTTAATGGCATTTTTAACAGCCCTGACAGCAACGTGCATGTGTGTGTGCGTGTGTGTCCATTGCCTCCCCAAGTCCAATTTGGCGTTTTTATGGCGACTGCTCTTAACACACACTAAAATAATTATTTAAGTGTGTACGATTGTATTTCAAAGAATCTTGGATCTATTAAAGTGCCACGTGTGATACTGTTTTCCCAGTTCACAGTTTTCTTGCTCTGATATTTGATGCTATTCAGGTCTAAGTTAGGCATGTTTAACATTGAGTTTGAAGTTTTATAAAGTTGTTAAATCGCACTTGACAGTATTTGATTCATATAAGAGGCAAAAAAGCTTTCATACTCTTTGCACATTGTTGTTGTAATTGCCAAGCTTTCAGTTAAATACCATCTCCAAAGAAAAGACCGAACTTGGCAAATAAATGTTAAATTTGCAGATACCTTTAATCTTCTTACTTTCTTCTTAAGCACTGTAATGGCACTTTAGTGTGCAGTCTACATAGTTTTAGTCCACAGTTTAGTTTTAGAAAAAAAAAGCTAAATTACTCATTTTTATTTCATAATTTCTCTTGCTGTGCCATTGCTGAATGAACACAGAGGACATTAATGTATTAATGCTGCTGGTCATGTCTAGTGGAGTAAGATGCTATATTGAGCAGAAGTCATTAGAGCTCTCATAAACCATTAAACACAGCAATGGCTTCTCTGTATTGACCTCTGAGAGGTTGGAAAAAATATTTAACAGAAAAAAACAGCAGACTAAAAAATAAACCCTCTTGTTAGTAGGAGAGTTTCAAAAGCCAAACCTGCGGTGAATCGGCTTTGTTGTTCTGGTGTTTTTTTCCTGCGTAGAGTTTATTGCAAGTCAGCCTGTGATGAATAATGAATGCAAAGTCAGCGTGAGGATAAAGCGGGGGGGCAGCAATGTGTTGTTTGGAGCACGCCAGCGTCTCTTTTAACCAAATCATACAATGCCTGCAGGCACGCCGCTGTACGGTGTTTATAGATTCTGTTTTCATTGCAGGAATGCTGACAATCACAGATTTCATCATCATACTACACAGATACTATAAGTCACCAATGGTAAGTCCACATGACAGATCATGTTTGTATGAGATTTGTTTCTTGGTCCAAGGAGGATTTCTCTGTTTGTTTTTTTCTTAAACCAATGTCTACTTCTTGTATTTCAGGTGCAAATATATGAATTAGAGGAGCATAAGCTTGAGACGTGGAGAGGTTAGCATCGGGATCATACTGTCATGTTTTTGTAGCATGCATAATGTAAGATTATATTTCTGTTATAAGGAAAATATAAAAAAAAAATACTTTCATATTTCTTGCTACAGAGGTTTACCTACAAGCAACATTTAAGCCTCTGGTCAACATATCACCTGATGCAAGGTACGTTGTCTCATGAATAATGAATCTTTGTGTATGTATGTGGGCAGATTTGATTGTGCTACTTGTAACAGGTCGTTGTGTTTGTTGTGTTGCAGTCTATTTGATGCCGTGTACACCCTTATCAAAAACAAAATTCACCGCCTGCCTGTCATCGACCCCGTCACAGGGAATGCACTTTATATTCTCACACACAAGAGGATCCTCAAGTTCCTCCAGCTTTTTGTGAGTCCCACACAGTCACTGCCAGTCTGTCTGTGAATGAGTGTTTAGCTTGCATAGTATTTTAATCTATATGATGGATAATAAGGATTGCTTATTGCTGGGAACTTTGTGGTCTTGTCCTCATTTTCATTTGTCTGCTGCCTTCTAGTGGTCAATGTGGACATTAATAAAATATGCCATTACTGAAAGGAGGTGGGTGGAGAGTGAACCTACGCGACATGTCCCTGCCTCATTGTGTTTGTGTTTGTATTTGTATTCTCCAGATGTGTGAAATGCCAAAGCCAGCATTCATGAAGCAGACTCTCGGGGAGCTCGGCATTGGTTCGTACCAGAACATCGCTTTCATCCACCCGTACACGCCCATCATCAAAGCTCTCAACATTTTTGTGGAGAGACGAGTGTCTGCCCTACCTGTGGTAGATGAGTCAGGTAAGATCTCAAACATCAGTGTTGACAAAGTATAATTATTATTATAATAATAATACTACTAAATGAACTTACTTTTTATGTCATGTTACAGGCAAAGTTGTGGATATTTACTCCAAGTTTGATGTGATTGTAAGTTGACATTTCGACAATTTCTGTTTTTGAAGAGACAAAATACCAAATATAAGAGGCTAAACTGCTCTGTGATTTATTGTCTCACTTTCTACAATGCATTTTCATATTTGCGTGCAGAACTTGGCTGCTGAGAAGACGTACAACAACCTGGACATTACAGTGACGCAGGCTCTGAAACATCGCTCCCAGTATTTCGAAGGAGTCATGAAGTGCCATAAGATGGAAACAATGGAGACCATTGTGGACAGAATAGTCAAAGCAGAAGTGAGATTTTGGAAACACAAAGACGTGTACATACGTACATTTAGTTACCCAGAAATACTTCAGGACTGATTTGACACGCATGTGTAATTATGTGTTTTGTGTTTTCCGCCAGGTGCATCGGTTAGTGGTAGTGGACGAGCACTCCAGCATCGAGGGCATCGTCTCCCTGTCAGACATCCTCCAGGCCCTGGTGCTAAGCCCTGCAGGTATAGATGCTCAGCATTGCTAGCCCCAACTCCCCCTCTGTCCCGGACCCTGAGCCCTCTTCCCCACCCCGCCCTCTAACTCTGTCCCAGGTAGGAAACGCACTTGTTTGAATCTTGGCTGGTTGTCGTCTGTAACTGGAAGCTAGGAGGCACGGTGCCTGACGTCCTGGGTGTCGCTGCTGTGTGGATTTTTGGGGGAGGATGAAGAGGCTGGCATCCTCTTTGTCAAGACAAGAGACTTCACTGCTAATGGTTCAAAAAACAAATCCCATGTCTGCTCTCACCAGTGCATTGGCATATATTTGATACAAACATGTTGGGAAGTTGTTTTTTCATTATACAGCAGCTTAAATAGAGATTTAAAAATTGGTATATTGTGTCTGCACTTGAAGGTCATAGGTGGACAGATTAAGGGACACTCTGCTGCCTTCACATGCAGCACAAAGGAGTAAGCATTCTTACCATCCTCCAAGTTGGTTAAGAGCATGTTCACACCAAGAATGTTCAAAGTGAGTCATTGGAAAATGTAGTGCATTGATCTACTGTATACATGTATTTATTTGTTGGACATATTGGAGTTTGCACCAAATACCTTAAGTGGGAAAAAAGCAAGAACTGAGGTGTGATTTGTTGGGAATGGGAATTAAATTCAAAAGCACTCAGCTTTGAAGTGGGATGGATGTAAGGATGAAAGCCAAGTTTAACAACATGAGTTGAGCACAAAACAACCAGGCTTGGTGTCAAAATGAGGGAACATGTATTGAATCAAGACCAGCTCCAGGTCTTTGCTGGACGATTCTCCTATCAAACAATTCCTTCATGTATTTCTAACTTAAATATCAGAGTCTGTAAACTACATTACAGAAACCATGAATAGATCTTACCAGGCTGTGTTTAAAGGACTATTCCGGCGCAAAATGAACCTAGGGGTTAATAACAGATGTGTACCCACTCAATTGTTCTTTGGGATGTTTTCATGCTAATCGAATGTGTTTGTAGCTTGAAAACAAGCTGGCGCGGACTGCTGATTAGCTTAGAACGCAAGTATTCGGGGCACAGGGAAAGTAAAAACAAATCGCTGTTTATACCACTAAAAAGGCTCAAAATATCCCCAAACTTCCACGGTAGCATAATGAGGGTCCCTAAATGTTAACCGAAGCATTGAGAACTTTGTAAGTGTACAGACAGTTTATTGAAAAGATAGATTATAATGACACTCGCGTTCATGTTTACATGCGGCCGCCGTCTTGAAAACCAGTCATGACTTACAGCTGGCGATGTAAACTAGAATCAAAAGCAATTTGCTCAATATATCTGAAATAATCGCACTCTGCATAACTTGTCTAGTGTACTTACTCAGTGGATAACTGTCCATCTGGTCCCTCTGGTCTGGGTCGTCGTCTCCAATTTATTTTCTGGACATGGAAAAAAGTTTCAAGTACAGCCCTGTTTATCAGAGAGGGGAAATCTTCAGACTGTACAAAACACTGCGTCTCTTGGGCATCGCGATGCAACAGGTCCCACTCCGTACAACACAGACACTCCTGTTCGGTGGTCATAGCTTCACAATGTCTGCAGGTACACCACCAGTTTCCCGAAGTACGAGGCTGTGTTGCGGCATTGACCACCGGTAGCCCTTTCACGGAGCTTCCGCAGCTCTTCGTTCAATAAACTGTCTGTACACTTAGAATGTTCTCTCTGCTTCGGTTAACATTTAGGGACCCTCATTATGCTACCGTGGAAGTTTGGTGATATTTTGAGCCTTTTTAGTGGTATAAATAACGATTTGTTTTTACTTTCCCTGTGCCCCGAATACTAGCGTTGTAATCTAATCAGCGGTCCACGTTAGCTTCTTTCAAGCTACAAACACATTCGATTAGCATGAAAACATGTCCCAGAGAACGACAGAGTGGGTACACATCTGTTAATAACCCCTAGGTTCGTTTTGCGCCGGAATTGTCCTTTAAGTCACATCTGCTAGAATTTGGTTTGTTGCCACTTTGCCCCCTAAAGCTGTCAGTCTGGTGGGATGGTATGTTACCCAAACTCTGTCTATGACACAGGATGAGTCAATTGTTGCTGTATTTAAAACCTGTGGTTTTACAGTTGTAATTTAGCTTTGGGAAACAAAGTTTTCCACAGTGGTTTGAGTCACAAATGTTGGGTCTAAATGTATACTAAGGCATACGATGTGCCATGCAGATGCTTTACATATTATAACTTCTGCCAATTTATGTTTGGCTTTTAGTAGATGCAATTGCATTTTGCCAGTAGCAAGCTCTACTTTGATTGATTAACATGTTTTGTTTTGATACCCTTGAAAGCAAGTAACAGGTGCCTGCATAATTTTTGTGATTTCAGTGTTAGAGGTTGCCTTGTGTTCCAAGCTGTGTCAGATCAGTATAGTGTTGTGGAAGGAAACCTGACACACAAGCATTAACTCTTCACTTTAAAGTATATGTTCACAGTTTTTCAACCCAGGCTTTATTAAAATATGTATATCATTTCTATCTGTGCATAACACAACCTTGATTTTGTGAAACTAACCAGTCTGCTGTAATTTCTCTCTGGGTCTAAACAAAGTCAAATGAGGCATTCAGGGCTTCAAAAAGTGATAAATCTTGTTTTTGAAAACAGGAAGCTCCGTTTAGTCTACATGTTGTACAGATTAGCGGGCAGAATTATGTCTACTCCTACTTTTATTGACTTAATTGATGCTGGTTGTATCCTCATTGAAGTGGGTAGTATTGAGATATTGATTTGTGTGTGTGTGTGTGTGTGTGTGTATATATATATATATATGTATGTATATATATATATATATATATATATATATATATATATATATATGTATATGTGTGTGTGTGTATATATATATATATGTATGTATATATATATATATATATATATATATATATATATATATAATATGTATGTGTGTATATGTATATATGTGTGTATGTATATATGTGTGTATGTGTATATATATATATATATATATATATATATGTGTGTATGTATATATATATATATATATATATGTATATGTGTGTGTATATATATATATATGTATATGTGTGTATGTATATGAAATATACTGAACAAAATTATAAATGCAACACTTTTGTTTTTGCCCCCATTTTTCATGAGCTGAACTCAAAGAACTAACTAACTTTTCTATGTAAACAAAAAGCTTATTTCTCTCAAATATTGTTCACAAAACTGTCTAAATCTGTGTTAGTGAGCACTTCTCCTTTGCTGAGATAATCCATCCACCTTATAGGTGTGGCATATCAAGATGCTGATTAGACAGCATGATTATTGCACAGGTGTGCCTTAGGCTGGCCACAATAAATGTGTGTGATGTGTTATTAAAGTGATCTGTGTGTTTTGTCGTTGTGAACTGAGCTATCGTCGCAGCACGTCCAGTCTGAAATACCACTTGATGGCCAAGCACACAGCTGATGCCAATTCTCCGCCCCCTCGTCAAAGCCAGGCGACAAAAGCACAAAGCAAGCCGATCCACTTTTCCATGTTAATAAGAGCATTAAAATGAGAAAAAATAATTGGACAAAAAGAAATCTAGGGACATTTTAGAATAGATAAAAACGTGCGATTTAATTGTGAGTTAACGATGACATTAATGCGATTAATCGCGATTAAATATTTTAATTGTTTGACAGCACTAATTTATTTACTTATTTATTTATTTATTGGTAGAGATCCTGCAGCAGAGTGGCAAGTTTGCCCAAAACCAAGCCGCTGGTGAGGTTATGTTATGCATGATTATTAATAATGAAAATGGACGAAAAGATTCCTGTCTATGCATGCATCGTGTCCCTGTTGTGTCCTAAGTCTTTCTTCTTCCTCTTCACAGATGCCTGTAAGGAGGAGAACCTGACTGAGTGAGAGGGAGGAAGCATCAGCTGGAGTGGAGACGTGATGGGAGTAAACAAGTGTTGGTATGGAGCGTGAGGCTGAGCAGAGCCAGTCTGAAGGTCCCAGAGACTTCTGCAACTGATGCACTGTAGAGGCTTGGAAACCAAAGAGCTAGACAGATGAATGAAGTTCCTAGACAGTTCCTGCACTGAGGATTGATTTTCTGAGTGTTTTTTTGTTTGTTTATTTGAACACTGATCAGATACACACACACACACACACACACACACACACACACACACACACACAGAGTATACTGTATTTATACACACACACGCATACACAGAGATGCATTATGGTCATCTGCTGGGGAAAGTCGAGACTGGTTCTGATGAATTAGGGCTTTAGTGTTTTGCATTGTGTAGTTATGATCATGCTGCTGTCATCTGTTGATTTTTTAGTCGTGTTTTGTAGTCGATGCTGAATGTTATCACTTCTTGGTATGTGGTGTAGAAAGGTGGACATTGAGAGATGCAATTTATTATTTGGTAGCAAAACTACACTTTACTTACAATGTGGCCATTACAGTTTGCCAGTGCCAATATAGAGGGATTGATGCCCAATATTTATTTGTGCCTTTTTTGCTCTGCCGACACCTGTTAAAACTGACAGTAATTGTGTCCTTTGACTTTTTATTGTCAAATGAGTGCAATTATTTGGATTTGTTTTTATTGAATGGTTAAGATATCAATGTGTAATAGTTGGCAGATTCAACCTTCTACTTCTCATTCAAAAAAGACTTCCCTTATATTTGGTTGCATATTCTGTGATTTTAAACCATGTCAGAAGTGTCAAGAATTTCTGTTTTAATATATCTCATTCTAAAAAGAAAATTCTAAATAAAATCCAAATCATTTTGGCACAAAAACATAGTGGTCAGAGGGAACTACAACTGTACATCAATAAGGATTCTATCAGCCAAGAGCTATGAGTGAGCACTTATTTTACATCTGTAGTCATTTAGTCATTGTGACTCAAGGATGCATTTTTGTAATGTTATTAAAAGACCGGAAAATGTCTTTTTAGATGTTTAAAAACTTAAACAAAATGTACTTTTAGTTTTGATGCTTCAGCTAATCTGATACTCGCAAACATGCAACACAACTCTGTTATCTCAGCTGTAGCGTGACAGGATTCATCTCCATCTTTGACTGTAAATAGGATCAGTTTCGGGAAGTGTCACATAAAGCTTTATTTTTATGAATGTGTCAACATGTTTAAAGAGACTGCAGTTTTATTGTTATTTTTGTAAATATATTGTGGCAATATGTCTGGTTCAAAGAGACTTTGTATCTGATCAACATGTACTGTAAATGGGCAAGCATGAGAAACTACACTTCAGCAGTATGAATGTCCTTTGTTTTACTTTTTCTATTTTTCTGGCTGCACAAAAATAAATGGACACTGAATGTACTTTAAAGCTGTGTTCTTTAAGTTTTTGTTGAGCTGTTTTTAACTGGTCCATTTTTTGTCTACCCCCCATAGTCCTTTCAGGTGGTCTCAAATACCCCTTCATCATAGCAGTGGCTTTCATGGAATTAATTGTTTAATAATATTTCACTGCAGGAAAATCACAGTGGCTGTGATGGATCCATGGTACAGTATGTGACTTCATACACAACTAAGTGATCTCTGTTCTTTGAGTGGATTGGGTGAGCTTGGCATTCATACGACCACTGGTGGCAGAAGCTTGGAAGTTTCTTTTACTTTTAGATATCTGACTTTTCTGCCTGTTTAACTCATTTTTGAATCACGTTGCGATTGAGTGTGGAAGAGAGAGAGACTGTTGATCAGACAAAAAAAAGATATGTGGTGATGTCACCTTGGGCTTTAGAAAATTGTAATGGTACTATTTTTATATATATATATGTAATGTGTGTGGGGGGGGGGTTTAACATTAATTTTTGGGCATTTTAGGCCTTTATATTGGACAGCTTAGACTTGAAAGGGAGAGAGAGGGGGAATGACATGCAGCAAAGGGCTGCAGGGCGGAGTCAAACCTGCGGCCATTGCATTGAGGAGTAAACCTCTATATGTGGGCACCTGCTGTACCAGGTGAGCTACCCAGGCACCCTAATGTGAATTAAATAAATACATCTTTGTCTCTCTGTTGGCCAAGCACACAATGAACCAGCCTCTTCAACACATACTATTCAACAACTATTCTTTAACGATGGACGACTGTAAATAACAGTGTTGCAATAGTTTCCTAATTTTCATATCAGCAAAAACCCTGAGAAAGCAACACCACAAAACAAGTTATTACAAAGCAGTGTTGTGGTATGTGCAGCACTACAGTAACCTTCAGTACTATCACTTAGTATTTAAATAAATAGTTTAACATTACTATTTAAAGCTTTGAACAAATGGTCTGTATGGGTTTGCTGCTAATCACATGATTTGAAGTTGGTAACTACACCACATGTCTTCTTTCCTTCTGATTACCATATTCTGTGAGATTCAGATGCTTTTCTTTCATTAGACATTTCTAAGAAGACTATCACTAACCACAGACGGCTGAGCAGTCACCACCGAAGCTGTAAGCAGTTGAGCCTTCAGCCTGGAGCCTTTTTCTCTTCATGGCATGCTGCCCTGAGGATATTTTAGAGCAGGGATAGGCAACCATGTGCCAGAGAGTGCTGAGAAAAGGCTGGTTTTTATTTCAGCTGAATGCTGCAGCAGCTGATGGTTCATTCTCCATATTTGAAGATGATCTGCTCAGTGAAATCAGCTGTCATTTCCTGTAGGTGAGGTAGAAATGTGCAGACTCTTGGCACTGTGATTGCCTGATGTTTTAAACCCTGCTGGAAGGTTTGTGGAGAAGCCACAAGGTGACACTGCAGCACACAGTTCAGTCAGGACAAGGCTTAATAAAATCTGCTTCTACAGTTGGTGAAATAAGTAACTCTTTCTCATTGAATATTTACATTCCAATAAGAGATGAATGATTTACGTGCTTTTTTTTTTAAATCTCTTTTTAAGGAAATTGCTAGATTTCAGAAGGAAGTTTTTAATGCAGCAAAGGCTGCCTCTAAATTAGGCAAAGGTGCCATGAGTGGATCTGATGGACTTCCAAATGAGGGGTATAACTGGACCAGACTTACTGCAGACAATCTGCTTTGATCTCCCAATCTCCCCTGTGATATCCAGTGCTGGGGAAGCCTCCTCTACACCGTGTAGCCCTAAAGCAGAAGAGGCAGGAGGGCTTCACACCCCCCCCCCTTTCCTCTTCTTACTGCTCATTTCTTTCTTTACACACACACACACACACACATTCACCATCCACACCCACACTTGACTCTCTTTTGAAAGTATCTGGCTTGATTTAACATTCCTCTTCAGAGCGTGTCCTGCATTTTATATGCATGACGAGTGAGAGAGCGAGAGGAGGGTTTGCATGGGGCTCCAGCCCAAATGAACTTTCCTGTTGGTCTCCTCAGGGATGTATGTGTACACACACACACACACACCACTTTCTTTCACTCCCTTCATTTTATCATACCCACTCAACTCTTTCAATATTAGTTTTACTACATCATGCTTTTCACAAATTCCACCGAGCAGCAAGAGTGCCGCGGCCTTTGAAGACAAGTGTGATCAGAACAGTAAAAAAAAAAAAACTAGCCTCAGGGCATTTTGGGTTTTTGCACTCGTGTTTAACAGCGCATGGAGCAGAAGAGGGAGGCTGACAAGTGCAGTGTTTGGGGACAGCTTTGATGTCTGCTGGGGTGCGGCTGCTGTGCCTTCACAGTCCTTCACAAGGAGGCTCACGTTGACACAACCAAGATTACATACACAATTCACAGCTGTGGATAGATCACAGATAATCAAAAGAGCACTGTTGATACACTGCTCTTCACCGACAATATCTCTTATTTTCTTTCTGTCTTGCTGACATGCACAGAGACGAAGCTGAGAATCGATAAAAAAACCTCTTTCTTTTTTAAAGCAGACACAACATGAACTTGGACTGCAGCTGCTTCAGAAATCTGGTTTATTAGGAACAATATGATCCCAATAGCTTATTGTGGATATAGCAGTAAACAACAGAAACACAATTCACTTTTTTAAGTGCTACAGGTTTGTGATTATAGACATAAAACAGTAGCAACCATGGCGTCTACATTCATATATTATGCACAGAGAATATAAAAATTACAGTATATTGCTGTTGAACTGTTCCTACTCCTGCTCATAAATAGTCTTCTGGTTCTCACACACACATCACTATATCACACAACTGTGAGCTGCTGTAATGAGAGTGGGACAACTGAGACAAGGTTTAACTCTGGCAGGTCAACATTTTACAGATAAGCACTGAGTTATCATTGGAGCACAAAGCTGACAAAAGTTAAGCTGATATAGTACAGTAACACTAGACAAACCCTCCACAGAGAGATCATACAACCTCACTGAATAGACTCAGTGAAGTGAAGCGACGTGTATCCTCCTTAAGCTACTTTTTTTGTTTGTTTTGTTTTTTTAAATAAAGATTAATACAAGTTAACTTTGGTTTCCAGCTCTCAAGAACTATACTGTAAATCTGTGGCAGTTTAAGCTGTTGATTAAGAGTTGAATCTACAGTATAGCAGCCTTAAGCCAATAGTAATACACAGACACAGAAATTCACTTTTTTTTTTTTTTTTTTAAACATCTTTCTCATTAGAATAGCAGCCAGGAAAAAAATGTAGTTACAGTGTCATTCAATAGAATAGAAAAAAAGTGAAAACTATTTATTTTTCATCAAAGTAGCTACTGTTAAAAAATCTGTGATCTGGTACCTCTTAATAAATAGAAAAATGCAACTCCTTTGCTGTTATTTGTTATCTTCTACCCTATTCTGTTATAAATATGGTTACACATATTTCTCGTGTGAAGACAGTATCTTTCATCCATGCAACAAAGAAGTTGAAGATCTGTAATGACAGTGAAACAAAAATCACTTTTCCATAACCAACTAAAGTTGTGCAGGCTACAACAAAATATTTTGAAGCCTGTGAGCATTTCCAAATTTTCTGTCAGACTGTAACACAAGACAAACATCAATAAAACAAATCAATGACTGAATGCATTTGCAGACCGGAGAGAGGGGACATCTCAGGTTCCAGCACACGGGACACACTGGCTTTAGTCCTAAACTGAAACCGTGCTGCCATGGTATCATGGTATGGTCATCTGTGGCCAAGCAAGGCTTTCTCAGTCCACGTCAACAAGCGTCTTTGTCAGGGTGGATTCTAGCAGTACCAGGTCACTGCCGGGCCTCAGCAGCTGGATGACAGGGTCAGCTCTGAGAACTGGGTGAGCCCAAACAATCTGACCACAAATGGACTGAGTTAAGAGTAAGAAAGCTGGTAGAAACAGTGGTAGAAAATAGAAAAACAAAATGTTTTTAAGGGTTGCTTGGTGCTAATCTGTGAACAGTGATGGTGCTTTTAAAGCAGAGTAATTTTAGCAGAGGAGTGGTCTCATTCACATCGCTTTGCTTGAGGAATGCACATATCAAATTCTGTCCATTCATGTTGCAGGGGCCTGCTTCCTTTTTAAGATGCTTTGTTTTACTTATACCTTACTGTTTTGTGCGGCGCTCGAAATTTTTCTCAGTATCTTCATTATGAGTTTTATGCAACAACAGGCTTCTTCTGCATGCTTTTCAGTCCTTGAAAAAAATCTCCATTCTCCTCTTTTTTCTGTGTTAAAACCACACAATTTGGGGTTTGGCATGCTGCAAAAATTAAAACCAACATCAAAATCTTAATCGAGGAGCTTTTAAACTCTGCAAAAGAAATATCAGCAGACCTCAGTCTTCCGCTGGCCCTTCCTCTACATATTAAGGACCATGGAGAGTATAATGGGGCAGTGTGTTCAAAGTTCACTAGAGCTGTCTAAGGAGTGAAAGCAGTAGACACAAACCGTGCCATTTCCATTATACATTCTGAGCAGCTGTTCTGTGGAGGAAGTCCTTTAAAGGACGGCTGAAGGGGGGGGGGGCAACACAGTTCAAAACGGGGTTCTTCACCCTAACAAGCAGGGGCAGGGTTGCGGCCGCTTGCTCTCCGGTGTAGAGCATCGTTGTCTCTGCACCCCCATCATCAAGGCCTCCAAATAGAGGTCCTGCATGAGCTCTGACACATGCAACAACATCTACACAAACACTCAACATTCATGCTATAACTAGTACAGAAGCAGGCAGAGCAAAAAACCCCAAAAATGCATGCCACTGATGCCACCTCATTTCTCAGTTGTAGGCTACTCAGCAAATTAGTGTGATTACATCTAAGTTGCCTCTTTTCAAGACGTCCTTTGCTCTGTATGGGCTGTGCATCTGGATGCTTCAGTTGTTTTGATTTGTGTCTGTTTTGACATGTAGGGGTGAGGAAGAGGGAGATTTCTGAGAGAGGGCTTTGAAGAGAGCCAGATTCAAAATAGTCTGAAGGTTGTCTCTGAGGGGTCAGAGGCGTCTATAAAAAGAAATAAGAAGAGGCACAAGGAGAAGAAGGAGGAGGAGGAGGAGGAGGAGGAGGAGGAGGAGGAGGAATAAAGTCAAGTTGGTAGAATGAGGGCTCTTTCACTTCTGTGTCAGGTATGCTCCGAAGGTGAGGCTAGCTGCCCCAAGTGCAGCTAGGCCAAAGACCGTCTTAATGGAGGGCCAGGAGCAGCTGAAGAGGGAGTCCCGCTGTCTGTCATACAGCTCCACAAAGGCAGCCTGGAAGAGAGACGGGAAGAGAAAGACAGACAGTTAATTGGGCTGTCAAAGAATGGGTTTACCTATGTGTACTTTCTTGCGTCAGCTGGTTATTTGATGGGTGGAGTCTACAAGAAAACACCATAAAGGATAAGGTTGACATCCCATTTGTTCCTACTGAAGTCTTTAAAAACAGGTCACAAATATAGAACTTTTATTAAAAAAAGGCTTGTAATTTGCTAAAACAGCTAGGCATTGTAGTATTTAATATACTTTACTCCAACAGAAGTAAATAGCGCATTTGTTGGGGACTAGTTTTCAGCTGCGGATTAATACACATTGAGTGCTCTGTGTGGGACTGACTCAAAGGAACATGTCACCTAGTGCAGCAGTGTGGCTCATTGATCTATTGAAATAGTTTTTGAACAACAATGAAGCTCTACGGCACAGAGGAATACATTTCATCAGGCTTTGACTACACAGCCAACTTGGTAGTAGGATCAATTCATTTTTGGTTTTTCGTCTTTTTATGGAATTTGTTGACAGTAAGAAAATTAGAGAATAATTATGATAATTATAACCATTGTAAGGATTGGTTCACCAAACAACATATTTATTTCACTTTCTACTTGTGGTATCTAGCTATATAGATAGTTTTACTTTAATTTCACCAGATTCTAAGATATCCACCTTTGAGATTTTCACGGTGGTGAAAAATTGTGTTAAAATAATAAAAAAACAACATTTCTTTTCAACAACAGTACCCCAGTTACTCTTACAGAATCCACAGAACACTGTTGGACTATTTTTGTGGTAATAGACGCTCTTCATGCAGACAGACACGACCCAACCAGAAACACATTTAACAAACACGGAAATCACCAAAAAGAGCCAATTCGTAACTGCACATCAACAGATTTAGGCGTTTTCTTTTTTAGCATGTTGACGAGCGCTTGCAGCCCTCACGCATAAATATATTAATGTTACTCAGAGGCTCTGCTTTCTGCTGCTAACATGAGTTTAAAAAAAAAAAAAAAGGCCTGTTACAAATGAAGAATTTGTGAGTGGATATCAGGTCCATGGAGCAAATACCACGGCTGTGTGTCTTCGACGAGGAAATACAGACATCTGCTCATGAGCAATGACAGCAGTAACAGCTGGACAGGAAGTGCTAAGGATGGTGCTAAGCTCCTCGCTCTCCCACACACGCACAAGTAGATTATCTTGAACCTGACTAGAACAGTGTTTTAGAGCGGTTTAAGAGAGGATATATTAACATTTCCTATTGAATATCAACTCTTTTTTTATGAAGCTAACCACATTAGTAGCAGTGTTGGTAAGCTGCACATTTGAGCCCCTTTGATGCCTCTGATTTTAGCTGTAACTTGACCTATCTGTGAACAATGGGGAATTGTTAAGTTTAATTCAGTACAACATTACTGTGTCAGTTCCCATGGGAATCTATCAGCATTCTATTTTAATCTGTCTTGATTTAACTCAATTTACCTACAGTAATTATGTTTTGTGTAATTCTAACTGGAATACACACACAAACACACACACACACACACACACATTTATTCGACCTTGATCTAGAAGCAAAAGTGGGTCATTAATACTGTTTTTCTGTCACATTTAAATATACAGTTTCCTTTTATCAAACATACGTAAGCCCACACAGGACTGAAAAAAGGAGACATCCATTCTGAAGTGCTGTGGGGAGACAAAAGTATTTCCTGTTTCCCTCTCCTCCCTTCCCATCCTGTGGCATTCCTGAGGCTGGGGGCCAGTCTGTGACACAGAGGAAGAAGGATCAGCAGTTTCTTTCCACCTAAGGCCCTCTGGTGTCAAAACACACTGTGCTCTTAAGTCAGCCGACATGATCTTAAACCACAAGTCTTTTTCCTTTGTTGCAGGTGAGCGTTTTTAATTATCCACGGCTAAAAACAAGACTCTACAGCCTTGCTAAGCAGCCCTGTGAGACTGAACTCACTGTGCATTGAGCTAAATGATAATATCAGCATGCTAACATGCTCACAATGGCAACGCTAACATGCTTATTCTAGGCAGGTATGATGTTTACTATTTTCACCATCCCAGTTTAGCATATTAGCATGCTATCGTGTGCTAAGTTGCACTAAACAGAAAGTAGCCTACAGCTGAGGCCGATGGTGATATTATTAGTTTTTCAGGGTCACCAAAGTTATTACAGGTACTACTGAAGGGGACATGAATGTCTGAACTCAATTTCATGGCAATTCATTCAATAATTGCTGAGATATTTCACTCAAAACCACAAATGTTAGCCTCCTTGTAGGATTCATCCTCTGCGAACCATGAATGTCTGTAGGCTAAATTTGTGCTCATGCATCTATGCATATTGAGATACTTCACAGGATAAATGAAAACCTTGCCCTGCTGGTGGCGCTAATGGAAAAATCAAGCCTGTGAACAAGCCTTGTTTTTCAGTGATGATACCCTCCCTCCCTCCTCTCCAGGATCCAGGTATTAATTAGAGAACAAGCTCTTCAGTCAGACCTCCAGCTGAGGGGAATGTGTTAGCTGGCAAAAACACTGCCTCCGTCCTTTTTTTTCCTACTCCAGAAAAACTCCAGTTTGCTGAGGCAACAACACAGACCAGCTACCTTCCCTAGCAGCAAGTGCATGTGACCACTAGCGGGGCTCGACAAAATGGCAAACTCATGATGGGTGTCCTAAATATGTCCCAGACTGGCGGCATAGATTATCTTCTATTTAAGTCTGAAACAAAAGCGGGCCAATTACGGTAAGAGGTTCATAAGAGCGGTGATTGATGTTTAAAAGAATCCCACAAGGACATGGGCGGTAATAACTCCAGACTGACCCAGGGGAGAGCTGGGAAGAGATAGAGGAGGGACGGAGGGAGGGTGTCAGGTGGATATCATGAGACTGAGGCATGCTCCTGGAACTTTTTCACCCACACGTTAGTTAGCAAGCAGTGCTGCCACAACCATGTGAGTAGTAGGAAAAACAAACCTTGGTACTCTCTTTTTTTTCCTGCTTCCTCTCCCTCTTTTTCATTCTGTGTTGACTGTCATTTTGAACAATCTAAACCTTTAAATAAGATAATAATAAGCAGCTGACACAGAAAGTTTGCGGGGACAGGAAAGGACAAAACATCTGCATTCATCATATCAACAAAAGACTGTATAATCCTCAAGAAGTTATCTCACTGCCCTGCAGCAAACCATCTGCCACCGACAGCAGGTGTGCATCTGGGAAATAAAGTCCAGGCTTTAGTTCTCCACAGTATTCATTTTTTGGATCAATGGCTTTATAAAGGTCACAGCCGCCCTACAGAAGCCAAGAATCCAATGGGAAAATGCCTAGCCAGGTTTACACACTCCCTTTCCTTCGCTTTTACTGCACACAATGAATCCCTGAGAGGCACATAGAGTAAAGGAGTAAGACTTGAGAGGATCCCATACTCAGCCATGGGGTGGCAACTTGCTGCCTGAGTGTCATGGTTACCCTGGCTGGAAGCTTCACACATGATTTGCTTTTCCCACCAGCAGGAGAGAGCCTGTCCTCAACCTCTGATTTGTTTTTCACATGATTTACACCTCTAGGTTTTTGCTCAGTGTCTTTCTCGTGAACACAAAGAGATTATACACTGTTGTCTTTCTCAGATGGCCTTATGCTATCGTAAGGGTAACAAGAAATGCCAGTTGCTTTGGGTATCCCCGTGCTTTTGGGAATGATCGCTTGACTTGTGTGGAAGATAATGAGTCATCTTGTGCGCTTGGCTAGCTCTGTCGAAAACCCCAAGCAGCACTTTGCCATAACAGAAAAATGATTAGGCGGTCATCTCTGTTTTGGGACGTTTCTGTGGGTAATTGCGGGCAGAATGAGATGGAGAGAAAAGGATGTGGGTGAAAGTTCAACTTGTATTTAAAAGGGCCTGTTGTGGCTTCGCTGCTATATTCACCTCTGAACCGAGCTTCTCCCCACGCTCTGTTTATTCCCTAAGCATTCACATAGTAACGTACTTATAAAATTGCATATGCTGCTGCCACCCCTCTTTGATTTTTCTAATGAGCTTCTTGCTGACTTCTCTGCAGCTAATTAAAGTCAAACAAAACTCCCATTTCAGGAGCCAAGGGAGAGTAATGGGAGACAGAAAAAAAGTGCAAGGAAGGCATTAGTGTCCTTTGTAATTGATCTGCTTTGATCCAAATATACACTAATATCTCTCTCTTTCATGTGGTATTATTTTATGTATGAATGCATACACAGATTTTTTTTTAAACTAGGCAGGCACAATAGGTGACAGGACAGCAACCTGTCGTCTGGCAGCAAGGTCAGGTTCCATCAAGTCTCTGGAGTGTCATCCATCGACTGGCCCCGGCAAAAATGAGATGACGGAGGAGTTCTTTTGCAATACTCATTACCCAGTGAATCCCCCTGTGTCAGCACTGCCAAACAGCTTGGAGCTGAGGACGCTGAGCCCTTCACTACACTGTGACAATACTGCAATACTTGGAAACAGCAACCTCACAGCCAAGTGATGATGGCAAACTGGGTGAAAGCTGTACAAATCTGTCACTACACAAACTTAGTGGATCAGACTTACAAAACAATATGTGCTTGAGTAGCATCCTTGATTATAAAACATAGAGCTCAAATGATTAGTCTATTAATCTATTAATCTATGGTTAGACATTCACTTTCTGGCAGAAAGTTAGATGAAACAGACACTTAACTATACAATTATAACAATCTGAGCCTTGACATTGACTGTGACAATTCCCCCTTGCGATCACATTGCAGCCTGTTTTGCAGCTAGTAGCTGCAGCACTCTCGCTCAATACTGGACCAATTTCAAAAATTGTTGTTCCCATTATCACATGATTACCAAAAACATTGGAAAAAGCATCCAGGTTGAAAAATACAGATGTTCCCCTTTAAAGTGCCAGACTATATGGAAACTACGGAGTTCTATCAGTCTGTGATAAAAAAGAGAGCAGAAGGTAAATCCTGACTTGAAACAAAAGAAATGGGAAACCCTTTTAATTAGCTTTGAGTGTCATTTGAAGACTCAGGTTTCATACTTGGCAATGTACTTTCATTGGACTCAACCGTAGAGGGAGAAACAATTTTGACGTTGGATGCTACCCTAAAGGCTCATAAATATTCAAATTTATGTCAGCAGCAGCAGCAGCAGTATTATTGTGTGTTTACAAAATAGCACGCTCTCCTGTGGGAGTGAGCCTGCTCTACTGGAACATGAAACGTGATCGCCAGTAAATCACCCACAGTCCTCATGACACTCTGTGTTTTTTATTGTCTCCATTATTCATTGTAAAACCAGCTAGATAAATGAGTACTGTAACTTTACACATGAGACTTTGGTTTCTTTAGAGATGAATAACGCTTCGGTTAACTTGGTTTTCATCCCATCAAGGCAGGAGGAGGAGGAAAGGCACTAGAGTTAAACTGTCCAATTTGTGCAGAAGCGTCTAGTTTTTTGGAGTGCAGACAGATTTTGAATTGCCAAACATTTCTGATCTATTTACTTAACCTTGACTGAGCAGTTCTATGAGCCTTGCAGGCCCTTTATTCTTCTTGAGCCCCATTGATTTTCATTGAACAGCTTTGATCCAACATGAAATAGAGAAGTGGGTGACCTTGCAGGCTCAGAGAGGTGAGGGCGAGTGTTTGCTCTCCTGTCACTTGCGTTCCTCCTGCGCTCCTGGTTTATCGGCACTTCTACACACCTTACTGAAGCTCAGAGTGTATCATTTGCAATCAGTCTCTTGCAGAACAAAGAGACATCAAAGCAAAGAGAGACAATCCTTTTCTCTCACAACAAATCAGACCACCTCTGCAGCTAAATCAATATATTTCTTTCATTCTTTAAAACAAGCCAGAGCTGTGATTTTGACCTTGGAACCATTTTCAAAATGAACAATTAATCTAAAATCCTTCGCAGTTGCCAAAACACAATGGGCACAATGGCTTCCTCAAATAGATACAATGAAGCTAAAAAGGGATGTCTGCCTTATCTGAGGATGTCTGTCCTGAGCCCATCTGGCCCCTCAACGGAAGAGGAAGTGACAATAGTCGAAGCCCCAAGACTTCTGTGCTGCTATAAATATCAGGCTTCATCTGAGCTCCTGGTTCAGGGCTGCCAAATCTCACAACTGACATCTCCGCTGCTTGGCCCATTTAAAAGGCCACAGATGATGCGCAAGAGCAAAGGAGAGAGTGGAAAATGGCCACTGAGTCATCATCCACACTTGTGGAGGCTGGTGTGTTTGGAGTGCATTAAACCTGGCTTGAGTGGCTTTCCAGTAAAGACAGGATGTCTGCCACTTGGATGTCTAATAGCTCTGTGTTTACTCCAAGGAAGCCTTGCACACTACAGCTACTACTGCTGTTCCAGGGACATGTTTGTGACTTCAAAAATCCATGTAAATGTGTGAAAGCCAAAAAGCTGTGGTGCTCTTTCAGAGAGAATTGTGTACAACTCCATGGGTTGTGTTGTTCAAATTTTGCACTCAAGAATGCAAGAGCACTTGTGTAAAGAGCCACTTGGTAAATTATCTGTGGCATTTAAAAAACACAGAAGCACTCTGCGGACAATAAAGCAATGCCATTCTCCACGTTCACTGCAGTTTGGGTTAATGATTAACAAAGAGTTCAAACTTTCACATTTCAAACTGCTCTATCAGCTTTAAATCAGCTTTGGATTGCTGCATACAGGAACCAGAGTATGTCTTATTTTTGGCAAAACAAGGGAGCGTGGGAACGCCCAATAGCCAAGCCACTGTGCCTGATTGGTCCAGATAGAAACCTCTGATAGAGACCGTGGGAACCAGCAGATTCCCAGGTGGCCTGTTGCTTCTCCTGTGACAAACAGAGCCCATGGGAGAAGCTCATTTCCTGTGACAGGGGCCGCACGCTGCTTCAAGCCTTAAAAGTCATATCCACTGACCCCTGAAGACCTCGCGACCACACAACCACAGTCTCAAATGCAGTGGAGCTGAAAATAGACTGACTGATCTGAGCCAGAACCGACTACTGTATATGGTGTAATGAATGGGGATGTGTGGGAACACCATCTGTAGTATGCTCAGTGTGCAGCCTGTGTGCTGGCTGATTGTTCTGAACTTGCCCAAGAAATGAAGTCATTTGGTTTCCTTGAAATGGTGCATTCAGCTTTTCCATTGTTGTGGTTTTCTTGTGCTTGCATCAAAGAGCCCATATGTAACACAATTACACAATCCAGATTTTTACAAAGTTGCTTTGTGACCGAGTAAGTCTTTGAAAAAGAACTTGACAGTTCACTTAGTGTTAAGTCACCTCCTGTGCCAGATGCTGCCGGGATGACATCATGATGTCTGGTTTTAGACTATGGCTTCTCTGTGGTAGAGCCAAGTATGGTTAAATCACAGACTCTGTTCGGGTAACTAGGGAAAGACTAGAGGCAAGCCAAACATGTAGTCATGCTAATACCATGGAGAAAGGGAGGGGGAGCAGCAGTGCAGAGCCACAGTTGGTTAGACACTGTAACTAAGAGATTTGTATTTGTTTTCAACCATTAACTGACTCCTAAATCTTAGCTTCAAATCTAAGAAAAAGCAAACTGTAACAAATGGGCACGTTTTATGTTCACAAAAAGCAGGAATGTTTTTTTCCTTTGATGAAATCCTAAGTTACCTCTGTAATTTAGGAAGCAATGCCAAACAAATTGAGTGTAATATCATCTAATAGAGAATTAAACATGTTGGCGAAGGAGAAAGTATTGGAACATCAAAGCTAGACGCCCAGTTCCTCTCACAGTCTCCTCTTTCATACAGGAGACGTCTTGTAAAATTGGGCTGCTAAATGAAAGCTTGTCAGTTTTGGCAACAAGATATTGGAGCAGTTTACGTGATTGGAGTACACGGGGCCAGGTTTCAGGTTCAGGTAGTGTTCTCTGTGTACCCATGTAAATGAGAGAGGCCACAGTCTGGGACAGGGCACGCTGTGAGCGGAGCAGAGCAGTTTGAGGATCTCAGATGTCCGATAATGTCAGAGAAAACAATCATCTGTTTGAAGCGCAGCTCCCTCAGGAACACCTTTGAAGTGAGGAGAAGAGGAGCCGAACCACAATGAAAACTTTCCATAAAGTCAAAGTGAAGACATCTGCTGCCAGTGATGGAAAGTAATCGTGTACATTTACTCAAGTACTGTATTTAAGCACGAAGATATTGTACTCCACTACATTTATCTGACAGCTGTCATTTTCACAGATTAAGAGTTGTGAGTAAAGTTGTTAGCAGTTACACCAAAGAGACATCACCCCCCCCCCCAAACTTCTCAGATGGTTTCATTTAAATACTGTTGGACTTAATTTAATCGAACATTTGGAGGGACCCGACCCCTAGTTTGGGAACCGTTAGCCAAAACTACCGTGCTGTAAATAAAATAGTTAAAACTAGCTCCACTTTCACCAGCTACAACAGTAAAATGCTACTTAATCAAGTGATGCATCAGTATTAAAGTTATAATCTCGAAGATTTTCATTAAAATAAATGTCTGTTATGTCACTATCCATTGCCAAATGAGGTAACACAATGGTGACTAAGCCTATGGCCCACTGATGAAAATGTGCAGTATTACCAAAGATTATAAACTGGGTGAATGTGGCAACATTACTGGGAAAAATCACAATATGTTCTCAAGATTTTAAAGGCAGGACCTTTACTTTTAATAGAGTATTCGTAAAGTGTTTTACTGGTTCACTTTAGTAAAAGTCTATAGATCCAAATACTTCTTCCCCCACTGTCTACTGCTGTCATATTTGCATCAGGGAATAAAAAGAGAAAGTATCATGTTGGAAGACAAAGCAAACCTCGATATGGGAAAGAAAGCAGCTTTCTGAAATTGTGCAATGCGTGACAAAACTTCTCTGTCCTGCATGGAGCATGAGGTCATTTTGAAACAGGAGGGGGGGAGGGGGGAAAGCAATCATTTTGGTTGCACAATTTAACTACCGGCTGAGAAATCTAAATATATATCCATAGCCTATGATATGTTGAACTGTCAGCTGTGTTAAAAGCAATGTCAAAATGAACCCCAACTGAGAAAACGTTTTCTTCCCCCATTTCGGTTTTCAGGCTGGGAATACTGGGGAACAGTTCAATGACCTCTCTCAGGCAACCAGCTGATTTTCATCCGGGAGAGAGGAATGAGTGGAATGCATTGATGTGTGGAAACAAACAACTGCACTGTGTGTGCCCGAGAGGCCTGATATGAGAAGGAATGAACCTTGAGATAACCAGATTGACTGCAAGAAACACAACTACTCTTGTATTATGTAATAAAATAACTATATTTACATCCTTTTCAGAGATAGATGAAAGTAATTAACGCCTATTCAAGCCTCTAAGAGCCGGGGTGGACACTATTTATATTCCTGGTCTTAAAACATGAGTTCAATGTGACTCACAGAGACCTTTGAGACAGCTATGTTGAGCGTCATGCTTTCAAAACGGCCGATTGTTTGAACTATCTGGAGCAGGCTGGCTCACTCGGAGCGGTGTGACCTTCCCTGTCTTGTATGCAGAGACCAAAGGGAAACAAGCACAGCCTACCTGATGAATGATAATAAGTTGCCTATTGTGACATTGAAGGTCTGGTAGGAACATTTGTGCGGAAGCTAATAAGGCACACTTCAGTGTCATATTAGAGTTTTTTTGTGGCATTTTCTCTCTGGGATAATCCATGGAAAATGGCATTAGTGTTATTCAGGCGGAGCCTTGATATGCAGTGAATATTAGAATATACTGCTTCAAACTGAGACTCTAAATTATACAGGACAATAATGCATACATACTGTATATTGAGCTGTGGCTGTTACATTATTATTATTTTATTTTGTGCTATGTAATGCCCATGTGAGTGTTTTATGAGAACATTCCTCTACTTTTTAAGTCAGCAGATGGATCAGCTGAGAAGCAGATGATTGTTGAGTCAGATGACTTTAACAGGCAACTTTATCCAAGTTTGCTCTATTAATTTCTATGGAGTGAGCTAATCTACTCTTACTTCTTACTTTGTTTTGGTCTTTCAACCCTGGTGACCTGATTGCACTTTGCCAACCATCCATACTTTTTTTACAGCAATTACCTCAGCAGTCTCGACCTGGCTGCAGCACATGTGGCACTAAGAAGAAATGGACTGCCTGTTTATAAAATAGCTTTATAAGCCTCCTCTACTTGCTTGCCCTTCCATCTCTCCTCTTCCTCCTCCTCCCTGTCAGCCTCCCCTCCTGATCAAAGACACATTGTGAAGTCCAGTCATTTCATCTGGGAATATTTTTTAACTCACTGTGCTCCCTGGATTGAAGGAATGTAGACTCTAGCTAATTTCAGATCTGGAAACACTGAAGTTTTTTTTTTTTTTTACATATAGTATAGTTCATTAAACAAGAGAGAATGCATACTTATTGAGCTTTTTCTTCTTTCTTTCTTTCTTTCTTTCTTTCTTTCTTTCTTTCATATATTTTTTTTTACAGCTTTTTCACCACCGAGAGCCACAAATGTTAAAGATAAATGAAGCACTTTATAGGTCAATTTGCAGAGTTGATTAAACTTCTGGTGGTTAGATTTACCGACATGAGGCTCGTCTAGACGTGTCGCAGTTAATATCTTCTATGACGCCAAATGTCGCCGGACATTACTGAATCCAGGCATCACAAAATATTTGCTCTGACATAAGTCACAAGATGACAGCTTTATTTGTTATTTAGTTGTATATGCAGATATTGTTATGTTTACTGTCTTTTCTGTATGAGTCATGAAATATTTTAATATTGTCTGATTTAATGTTGTTTTGGACCCCAGGAAGACTAGCTGGTCATCTAGGCAGCAGGTAAGGGGGATCCTTATAATACATACAAATACAGCATCCTTAGAACATACACAGGCATAAAGCACAACTGTATATTGTCAAAAGAAATACCAAAAATACCTAAGAAGAAAAGGAATCACTGTCGGTTCTCCTGTTTTTAATTCTCCCTGTTTTCTTTGAAGTATCTGTCATTATTTGAAGTTGTAATGACACCCCAACAACCAATTAAAGGCAGCACAGCTTCAGAGAAGACCCAGTGAAATTGATGTAATATAAACGCAGTGGCAATACTGGGTAAGCCCCTGCCGGCGATCCCTGTCAGAAGTAGCATGCAGTAGTAGTCCTCTGAAAACAGCAGGGGTTATCTGTGACAGCACAGCAACAAAATGTTTGTTCACTGCAGCATGGTGACAAAATTTGGTTGTAGGTTTGGGAGGATAAGAGTTTGAGATGAAGAGTTTCATGAACACTGATCGCTGCCCTGAAACACTAGGTAGCAGCAGCAGCAACGTTCCCTTGGAAAAGCTTTTATCTTCCAAACGTCGGGTGCGAATCGTTTTCTCTGCACTTCAAACCTAATCAGTTGCTATCAAAGGTGACTGCCAACAGGGGGGTGCTGTGTGAGCTTTACCAGGAGTGAGAGCTCTCAGTTGCACATGCAAGCACGCACTCACGCACGCACGCACGCACGCTGGCTGAAGGTCTTTCCACAGCATGAATTTTTATAAATCAACTTTATTTACAATCTGACATTTACAGCCACTGGTTCACTGTGTTGTCACATTGAGTCTTTGCACAGAGATACCAACACAAACCATCGGAAATGCTCAATCAATACCACACAGGCTAGTCAAAGTGATACCTGAGCATTGGCTGACCTCACCCAGCGTCCACTGAAACAGATCAGATTTCCTGAGGGCTATTTGACCTGCTGCCAAAAATCACATTGGGGAACAGCTGCAGAGAAAAATATACCCCAGACCTCCATGGATGAGGCAGAGAAATCTATTTACCATTATCTGCCTGTTGTCATTTTTTAGGAAGGCATCTCAGCATTTCAGAGAAGAGCCAATAATAGCGGGCTGTTTGTTAATGGCCAGTGCTGTGGCTAGTTGCACCAGGAAATCCCAGCGGACATGGTAGTGGGGTGTGCATGTGTGTCTGTGTGTGTTGAGGCTGAATGGCATGGCTAACAGGAAGCTAGGCACCCTGGGGCCATCTGCTCCCTGCCATGGCTCACATGTCACTGTGACAACACAGCATTATTGATTCACACTACCACATCCGCTTCTGTGTGTTCACGCTGATGTGGAACAGTATGTGTGTGTATGCATTTGTGTGTGAGTGTGTACACAGCCATTTTGTGGACAGCAAATAATTGATTTGCACCAGTACATCCGCTTCTGTGTTTGCCTGATTGTCTGCATATATAAACTCTATAAACATTAAATAGTCAATTCACCCGAATCACAAAAAAACATTTTCCTATTTAACCCTTTTGGAATCTGGCCATTCAGATCGTTAATTTATCTAAGGTTTTAAAGCTGCAACAGTCCATATTTTTATATTAACAATTGATCAAATGACTGTGGAATGTGAAAGGTGTCGCTCGTAGGCATAAGAACTGAAAAGAGAATCATCACTCAACACTGCAGCTTCTCTCAGCTCTACAGGGCATTTTAGCCTTTTTCGGCTTCTTGTTTGGTTTTACGAGCTGCAACTTTATTGTTTTGGTTCCCTCTCACCACTACCATCTGCTTCATTTTCAGCTACAGCTGTTTTGTTCGGTTTATGTTTTTATGTGTGTAAAAAAGCTCTAAAAAACAGTGTATGCTACCTGTCTAACACCAAACAGCAGACAAAGTTAGCAACGAACATAGCATTTAGCAGCTAAAGAGACAGGTATTTCCCTCAGGAGTTGGTGGAGACCAGAACAGAACTAATGAATGGTACCACGTGTCTACTAAAGTGTGTAAATAGCGAATAGGTGATAGTTTGTAAATTTTGCATTTACAGTTATTTTCATTTCCCCCGAAAGTGGCCACAACATTGGTAATTATTACAATCGTTGCTGCAGAGTCTTCTGACACAACCCCAATATAATGGAAGTGTATGAAAATGTATTTATCGTCAGCATAAACCCCCCCGCAAGAAACAATATTGCAGGTACTGGAGATTCCACAAACTTAGAGTACAAGATTTACGTTTTATATTGGGAGTGAAAGTGAAAACTTTCAACCATAGGGGGTAAGTAAGAAAATTTTGTTTTTGTGATTTGACTGAACTGACCCTAATCAACTTTTTAGGTTATGTTAGGCATGCAACAGGGTCGGTCTTTGTGAACAAAGAAGTAATTTAGGTGACACTCCCAGCTGCATTTCAATCAGTAGTTGCTCTAGAAATTAATTGAGGAGATCAAATCTCTTTTACAAACCCTTTTGGGGGTTTGTCCCAAAAATATCTACAGTAGCTAGACAATGGGAGGAACCGTTTAACCTTGCCCTATATTGATATGCTGCACAGCTTCCAAGGGTGTGCCCAGTGGCAAAGTCAACTAGCGTCTCAGTAGGCTTCTCATTATCCAGCTCCCACCATGACAGAAAAGGTGGAAAACTTTTTTATCTGCCATATGAAATGGTTCATTAGGACCTTTTTTTCCATGCAGATTGGCAGGCGACTTTGTGATGTGAATGCAACGATAGCACAGAAGCAAACAGGGCAGGGATTTATGTGTAACATGACAATTAAAGGACCACACAGGAGCAGTGGTGGTAACGCTTCTATATTTAGAGGCCTCTCACATGTCCCTGCATTTTTCAGGAATCTGAAACGTTACCTGACACTGAAAGCCAGGTCTCAGGGTATTAGTGTGTTGTTTATGAAGGGATTAGGCACATGTGTGTGTATGTGTATGTGTGTAATTGAGTATGTCTATGATGGTGGGTAAGAGACAGATAGAGGGAGAAAGAGGATGAGAAAAAGAAGAGGTGATATCTCGACTGGAGCGCAGACAGCCTTTGGGGTTCTACTTGAGGGACATCCATTTAGTGTCCGAGTTTATCTGCTCCATGTATTATTCATCAGTGTGTGTTCTGACTGGGATAATAGTGCTTTTTAAACAGCTCAGGCACGTGAACCCTCATGAACCAGGAAAACAGCAGGTTTAGGTGATTATTGATTTAAAAAAATAAAATAAATTTGAAACAAAATCATCTGGCTGAATTCACAAACACCAATCTGTAGGTTCACCTGGCCCCAGAGGCCCACATAAAGAGAATTTAACACACAAGTACAACACACACGTCAGCACGCAAACCGCCTACAGTGGTTCCTGAATGAAGAAAGCTCAGCTGACATGATTTTCAACAAACAACAAAATCGCCCACACCCTTCACCGGCCACTCAGGAAAG
Organism: Sander vitreus; assembly: GCF_031162955.1. Lineage (NCBI taxonomy): Eukaryota > Metazoa > Chordata > Actinopteri > Perciformes > Percidae > Sander > Sander vitreus. The sequence continues at coordinate 12,465,470 of NC_135866.1, forward strand.
AAACACCCAGGTCATCTCCATTATTTATTCACAGTCGCTGCTCCCCAGCAGACATTCCTCCACCTCTCCCGAAGAGGTCCAGAAATAAGCACACAGGATGGGGTGGAGGGTGTCTGGGGAGAAGTGAGGTCGTGGAAATAGGCACTCACAAAGCACCAGAATTATATTCCAGGAACAGTTAAAAAACAACTGTATTTCCATTCACAACAAAGGTGCACATTTCTGGCGGGTTCAAGAAATGCTCGGAATGTGTGGAATGGTAAAGATGGCGTAAACATAACATAAAAGCAAGGAGTGTCATGTCAAGCTCAAAAGTGATCATTAAACAATGTCTGACCAAACGTTCCAGTCAACAGTATCATAAAAATCCTTTGTTTGGGTGAATTTTAGTTTGAGAGAGACAGCATGTCTTCATGATGCCAGCCTTTTCTATAATTAAGACTGACAGCATGTCTACAGTTTGAGGATCGACTGATTTTATTGTCAGAAAAATAAAAGAATTGCAATTGAAATTTTGAATAAATAGCTGAATTATTCATTGCACAGTACCCAGCTGCAAAAAAAAATCTTATGTTTGTTGTACTATGTACTGAAAGGCAAGCAGACACTGTAAAAAATATACTTGGCCACAAAAAGGTCTATTAAAAAAAAATGTGAACACTGTCATGGAAACACATTGCCATATTGTTCAAGTGTAGTTAAGATGAAAAATAACAGTAACAGTCGACCCCAAGTTTAATATAGGCTGTGATTCAGATACAAGTGATTTCAGAGTGAAGACTGACCAAAGGAGTCATATGACTGTCACTCAAAAAGCACCACTTAAACTACGTATAAAGGTTGAATAAATCTTTCCAAAGTATCCCACACACAGGACTGAATATATGGAACAAGGGTCTTTGTGCTTTGATAGCAGAGAGACTTGAGATCTCTCCAGGTCTGTTCCTGAAAGAAAGTATTCATGTCAGACTAATTCAGAGAGTTAGAGCCCAGAGCTGCCTGCGTCTGTAGGAAATGTATCTGAGATTACAGTTGCCGGGCTGATGGGTGTAAACACAGTGGCAGATGGCGAGCCACCGAGGTCTGCGCAGCAAAAGGGGTACAGTATGGGGGGAAATCTTGGCTTGCTTCTTGCCACACTGAGCTCTTTTGTGGTGTACAGTATCCATGACAGAGCTGAGAGTCCACATCAAAATATATAACAATGTTGTCCAAATCTCCAAAAGTCATTCTTAGTTGCAGAGATTTTTCGCTTCTCCAGAAGTGAAATTATGTTGTTATTTTTCTGTTTTGAAATAATGTGTGGGAGGGAAAAACCATAAATTCTATTTGCATGAGTAATTGTTTATGCCTCGGTCTGATTGCTAGAAACAAGTAAGCGGAGTTCAATCCACGCTCTAATTTTGTGAGGCCAGAATGATAAACAACTACAATTTAACAGACAATAGGAAACAACTGGCTGATAAGAGCATATTTCTGGCTCAGAATGGATGCATCAATCATTAATTGTAGAGCTGATTACATTATAAAAGCATGTCTCCTCAAACATTGCTTTCATTTTTGTTTTTTTATTGTATTGACTTGTGTTTAACCGATTGAAGTTGCATATAGAAGACACAAATTGGATGTAAGTGAGATCTCATCAGGATTTTTTCTGCTTTCCTGTGAGAGGCTGCATGTGCTCCTTTGTGAGTGAGTTTATTTGGGTTTTTCCCCCTCTCCTCTACTCTACCGACATGTCACCTACATGGAGATTAATGACTTCCTCGCTGTCCCAGATCCACTCAGCCTCAACAAGAGAGGAGTGGGGCGCAGCAAGATGCCCAAAACACCATAGCAACATGCAGGTCCCACCCGTCGACTAGCAGATTGTGATCAGGGAATCCCCCACTGGAAGGACCCACCCCAAGCCAACTACATTGTCACACACACACACACACACACACACACACACACACACACACACACACACACACCACCTGGATCACAGCATTCCTCAGACACCTGATCCTGCTGTTTGAGACTTCAAAAAAGGTTTTAGGTGATTTAACTCCTTTGTCTCCACTACTACATGAAAAGAAGACATGACGACGGCCATGCTAGCTCTAAATGCTAATGTCAAGCATGCTAACATGCTCACAAGGACAATGTTAACATGCTGATGTTTAGCAGGTATGTTTGCCATCTTACTGTAACGTGTAAGCATGCTAACATTTGCTAAATAGCAGTAAATACAACGTAACACTGTTTTTCTCTTGGAGCACATTTTGGCATTTTGCTCCGTGCCGCCCCCACAGCCAGTCAAATATCTGAGGTCCAGCATGTAATTTCAGAAGTGGGATGCCATCAGTCACTTTGTTCAATCACTTGGTATTTACTGAGAGGAACTGTAAATAAACTCAGGTGAACCACATGTGGGTACAGCTTAAATGCAATTGTCCCCTGATGAGTGCAATTTCTGCCACCATAAAGGATGAATTTATACAGGTGGAGAGGACAATGAAAGGACAGTGTTTTACATCCCGGATGTGGTAAGCAATCAGTGCAGAGTGGGAGCTATTTCACCCCTAGCTGGGTTCTTGCAAATACAGTAACTGCTTTGTTATGTCTAAAGGGCAGATAGCTTTGTTTAACTAAAGGTGTATTTGACTCCCCGATGATGCCTAGACTCAACAATGATTAGTGGGCTCTCCTATTTTGGGCTCAAATTGTCTCAAAAACAACAGGAAAGAGAGGGTGAGCTATTTCCACACCACTCTCACATGTCAAAGTGTCAGTAATGGGTTGATTAGCCACTAACATTGTTTTAAGGGTGGTGGAAAACACAAGAATCACCTCTAGCATACAATAACACAATTGACAATGTTTGTGACTATAAACACAACCTGTCTAAACACACATATAACTATGTTTATTCCATGTCTTCATTGTTAGGTCAAAGCTGTGTCATACCAATTGAGAAAAATAATACACTTGTTGTAGTCTGTACCCTTAAAGAGCCAAAAGCACCATCCCCTGGCAGTTAGTAGATGAAATTAACAAATTATTTTTGACCCATATGTATCCTCGAAAATCTGTGGCACTAAAGTGGATGGAAACCCTCAGCAAAGCCCATGCTGAGCCAGATTAGACATTAACATGTTGCACATTTGGTACATCCAAACAGTGGCAGCCATTGTCGGGGCCATAGCCACCATCGAGGACACTGAGGCGAAGTCCTCGGTTTTTTTAGGGAATTTGATTTTAGCAACTGGGCGGTGTTTACATCCTACAATTTAAAAAAAAGGTACACATGGTGGGTATTTAATATAATTATAATAACTAAAACACGTTTCTTTTCATTTGGTGGATCTGGTCAGATTTGTTTTTGAGAGTTGGTGTTGGGTGGTGCTCTAAAATCCTGGTCTGATAAGATAAGAAGAATGTCTGATAAGAAATCTCAACAACTAGGGGTGTGGATGCATAACTTCGAAAGACATCGGAACAAAGTCAACAAACTTTTAGTTGCAAAAGAGTCCCAGACTCTTCACTATATAAGAGTAGCTACAAACAACATGGGAGAACAACCGTTTTGGCACATGCTGAAGGATAATGTTTCAAACACAAGTCAGTAAAAAAAGGAGAAGCTGAATTTCACAAACCCAATCTAGAGCACAGACAAAGCTCTGTGTCAGTGTCCGTTATTAAATGTCAGGTAATAACTGAAACACACACACAGAGCTCAGGAAATCCCCCACCTGACAGGCATTCAAATGATAATATAAATCAACATCAGTGTCTGTTAGATTCCTATCTGTCAATGCTCAATCTCAAAACAGTACAGGTATAAACTCACAAGCTCCAATGCTAGTATATTCTGTAATAAATTGATTTAGACACAAACTAATTTGGATATAGTTTCCTCGATGCTGAGAGCAGAAATCCACCAAAATGACCCAAAGTGGAAACATGCGCTTTCAAATAATCCTGAATAATCCTTTGGATTAAAAAACTGTACTCTCTGTCTCTCTAGTTGGTTCAGAGCAGCAGAGATACAGTCATCTCCGCCCAGCTGGAAAACACAGACTATGATGACCTACATTATTGTACAGTGGGCACAGGCTCCAGAGACCTTGAGCAGGCGTCTCGGCAGCAGGCGTCTCGGCAGCATGCGCCGGCTTCAAGGCACAGGTCTAAAAACGCAGACAAAAGAGTTCCAACCTAGATGCACAGGGGACTGTATGTTAAACCCAGTGGCTGCAGATTAACGCTGTGTTCCTGGAGGGCCCTCCCTCCGTTGCCTGCCTTTGATATGTGCCACAACCTGCCACCTCCAGGGGTAAGGCAGACTCAAGGGGAATGTTAAATGGTCCTTCCCTTTGAGATGAAATAAGAATCATCATCAATATGAATCATTGATGACCCCCTCCCCAATTCTGATACCTTCTGGCCAAGATAACCAAGCAGCACACATATTATGCTCTCATTAAGAGCACCTCTGCTAATTAGAGGCTAATTCATGGGAGATTGGTTTAATAGTTGTTAAAGAGCACATAAAATGAGGCTGCTGTGCTCTTTGCTGGCTGCAGAAAAGGAGAATTGTTGCAAAAGTGGATTTGATATTGCACTCTTTTTCTATACGTGTGTGTAGGCAGGTAATGGTGGAGTGTAGATGCCTCTCCTTATTAGTACCTGACGTTTGTGTGTCATTTAGATGAGATGTGCAGAAAATGGCCCTGATAGCTGAGCCTTGTCCAGTCATGCCCAGAGGCCTAAACACATTAATTCAATAGTTTTCTGACATCCATCTGGCCACCTCCCTCCTGCTACAACCATGACCAACACATCGCACCACAGCCTGCACCGGAGCACTTTACAGCATAAAGCTTTATATACAGGTACAAGTTGGACATGTTATAACGTTATATCTACTGTGATGCATTAAATAATGTTTTCGTAAGCTTCAATTCTCCCTGGAACACACTGTGCTATCTCTTCTGCTCCATGACAGCTGTGGCTGCCACTGGCTCTACTGTGACAGGGCGGGATTCATGTAGAGCGTCGGGAGGTGTGACAGAGCACGCGGACTCATTGGTCAAATACGTTTAACAGCCATCATCAACATCCAATCAGAGCAGCTCATAAGTTAGGCCGTCCATGTCTATCCTTCGCTCTGTCGTGCGTAATGGGCACATCTAGAGAAATAGATTTGTATTCATCTACAGCTGTGGTTTCGATACTGTGCTCAATTAAGTCAAATTAGAATGTACGTTTTGATTTCAATTAAACATGGGTACAGTAGGTGAATTTATTGATTGAAACATCTTCAACCAGAGCAAAAGTGGACCTCTGCGCGGCCGTGGCACACAACTGCAAAGCGCTCAACTACACAGAATCAGACCTACCCATCCTCCGTTATCTTGTATCCAGCTGTTTAGAGGTCCATTTAGATACTCCGTCATCCACTCGGCGATGTTGTCCACCTGCGATGTCATCTCCTCTTTGGCGGCGCACTCCACGCACACCGTGCCCCCGAACTCGAAGAAAGCGATAATCCGGCCCCAGTTCACCCCGTCCCGGAATAGTTCGTCGATCACCTCGGCGAATCTCCTTTGCGCCGTGGTGGAGGTGAGATACAGCTGCCGCGACATCTCCGTGAAGTCCGGCTGGTATAGTCTCTCAAGTTCGTCTCCAGCCTCGCGGAGAACTCTGTGGATGGCGGCGGTCGGGTCGGACTGGGGGAGCCGTTTGCAAAGGTGAGGGATGCTCTCGCTGTCAGGCCCAGTGCTGCCTTCACGGCACCGGCGAACCAAAGTCGGTGGAGGGACAACTATTGACCCATTATTAGAAGCATCTTCATCCCGGACATCATCAAATCCAAACACGTAGCCCCGTTTGGAGAGTTTATGGCAGATATACTTTTCCACAATGTTGCGATTACTCTCGTTCGCCATTCCGGCTTAATTTGGCACTTTGTATAGAAAAGAGGTTGTCCTAAATTAAATACATCGTGAATTATGCACTGTACAATGCACAGCACAGGCGTATCCAAAACTCAATTACATTCAAATACAAGCAATGCAACGAGTAATCCCACACAGGGAGCAAATGCTTCGCGAGTTGAAGAAAATCCCTTAATCAAAACTGCGCAGAAAAACGTTTCAAAAGTAAAAATAATACTGAGTCCGTGTCAGTAGCTGTCTTCATTTCCCGAATCCTTAGATGGACGTTGGCGACCTTCTCTTTGCATTGAAATCCAATATGCGGAAGAGGTTGTCCTGTGCACAACACCCAGACGTGAATGTGTTGCGAAAAGAAACATGAATGAGGGCCAAAGTTGTACGCGCCTGAAGGGGCTTTAAACGCCGCCAACTATTTTAGCAGCGTTTACGCACAACCACGCGCGGGACTGTGAGCCAGACAAGGTCGGACTGAGCCCTCTTCCACGATTGCTCCTCATATCCTCTTCAGTAGCTCCCTGCCCACCGCCAATGCTGTTGGTGAGGTATTCCTGACGTCAGCTACGCAAAGTAATTCCTTTGGCTGCGCTCTTAGAGCCCAAGTGCACACGAAGAACTGCACTAAAAATCATCCAGAGCCATAATTCTCGTGATTGCATGTTTAAACCATAAAACATGAAACTGGAATCTACACAGCTTCACCCAGGACAAAAATATAAACAGATAGCCTTCATTAGGTTGCTTACCAAAACATGTGCAAGAAAAGCTCTTAGAGGATCCCATTACATTTACGAGAAGCATACAGGACCATGGCATTCTGAAGGGGCTGCTTTGATGTGGTCCAGCTACCCCCTTGTGGATGGAGATCCAACCTTGCTCTACAATATTGATGTACCTGTATACAATTGACCAGCGTTCTTTTGATTCCCTACCTATTCTCCTCTATCTACCCTGCGTGTCTTTTCATTCTTTGATGGGACAAACTAAGCATCTAAAAATCATGTATTCTGTAAATCTGAGAGAGCTGCTGCTCTAGAAAGTTTTCTTATAGAATATTAAAATCCCATCTCCTCAAATAGAGTACCTATATTCCCACAGGCCTCTTCACCCCCCCCCCATATTCACTTCTGAAACACCCAACTCAGTCCTACTGAATTGAGACTTCATTTTTCAGCAAAGAGTTCCCTAAAGTGAATTGCAGCTCTGCAGCTATAGAAAGTAGCATAGAACAGGAGGGAAATGACTGACAAAGCATGACATCAAGAGCAATTTAAGAAGGATCCAATAATAAAGAATGAAGACTAGCAGTATTACATTACAGGTATTTATTTAGTTTATCATGTAAGAAAATAAGACAAAGAAACGTTCCACTTCTCACATTTTCTTTCAATGGCACACAAGGTGAAGGTGTTCAGTTTTTTGGCAGAAATTAAGTAAAAAGACACGTGCAACAGAAGCGTGCAAAAGGACTTTTATGTTCAATACTTAAAAACTCATTAAGTATCTGATGATGACACCATTAAATAAGGGAAACTAGCGCGACAATTACAGAACGTAATTCTTGACTGTATCTTCCAACATATTGTAAGCATAGGCTTCATTTGCATAGCTTAAAGGTTAAAACAAAACTGCTTTTATATGGGCTACTATGTTCTATAAACTAGTTGTTGCTATCTCAAGATAAAAGACAACTTTTGAAAGCAATAAATGTATAATTATAAAAAGCTCTTGATTGCAGGACAGTATGCCTTTAACCAATTTCAAATGAGAACATCATCAAACATGAGTCATCCATTCTCACTTTCATAACTTGGACTTCTGTAAGGCTTCTGTTTGTCATATAACGACTGGAATAGACAAAATACACAAAAGCAGTTGGCATTTTACACTGAAAGCTTTAAAGACTAAGTATTAAATGAACTGGTAAACCACATTGTTCTGTGGACGGATCCATTCCTATAGCATTAGCTTCATCAGTAGTCACATCTTAAGGCTTAGAATGGGTCCCCACCTTTAACAAATTAACTTTAACATCAACAGAGCAGCAACATCGAAATAAATCTTAAATAAATCCATTGCATCTACAGAAATTGTCTCAACACATTTTGGCATTCAAATATTGATGCATTTAAAAAAAAATATGTTCTGATTTGTATGTTTTGTATTAAAGTACATTCTCCCGGTTTGTGATGGACCGAAGGAAGACTTGCTAGAGTCGACACTGTACTTTTTCTCTATCTATAATGCAAAACATATGGTAAACGTGGTAAATACAAGGTTTTTCAAAGAGGGAATCGATATTGTCATTTAGGGAGCTGCAAAGTCCAAACTGTGACATGGTGACAGCAGCCTTTGTGTAAAAGAAATATCTAGCGCCCTCACTAGACCTACAGGGACATGACTCGAACCAGCAAGTCTTACCCTGCTCTGACTTACACCGCCCCAACAAATTACGGATCCCACTTGGATCTTGACTGGCTGGGGTGGCTGAATATGTGCACTGACACATACAACTGCATGTATAAAGGACACGCTTCTTTTTACACATTTCATGAAAAAAAAAGTATGCTAAACGTGGTCATATTCAGAGGTGAAAAGTGAAATTACCTGTGCTGGTCTCCCACATCTTATGATTTCATGGCTTCAACCCATAGTACTAGCTTTCCTTTCTCATTGAAATAAGATGGGATGCCGAGAAAATAATTTGGTGCGTTTATTCCCGAGACGATAAAATCGAATGGCTTTTTTCTCCCCAGGGGTTTGGCTCAGTCACAGCAAATGCAAAACACACACACATTCATGCACACAATTCTCCCAAAAAACATTTGCCCCAACACTGCGTCTAAAATGTTTGAATATTATTCTTTTCTGGAAATTATGTTTTTGCATTTGTAAAATAAAAAAAATAAAACATCACACAGCTCTCTTTCTCTGATATCACTGAAAGTACTGTTGTCTCACACCTGGCTTGGTTCACACACACACACAGCACAAAAACTAAACACCCCACAACATAAACAAAACACTGAGGGTCACAACTGGTACCAAACACAAAGGTTATTTAGTCAAAAAAAAGTGCTTTGCCTGCAAATTTTTCTAGTATGAGAAGGTAGAGTGAAAACTGAAATTCCTACAAGGTAGACCTAGTTGTGTGAACATGAAACAAAATGACAAAAGCTGAGAGTATTATTCTGGTTTTCACTATAGCCCCTGGTGAGAGGGAATTTCAAGCCATATTTAGCACAACCGGTCAGACAGGCTATCTGTTGCTTTTCCTCTGTGCCAAAAACAAATAAAAAACAGCACTGTGCAAGTGGAGGCAAGGAGGCCTTATGTCTAGACAGTGGCAAAGCCTAGCAACTTTAAAACCAGACTGCGGGATGTTTAGTCTGCCCCCATTCCCTTAAAGTAAGGCTGCTCCCACAAAAAGAAGCAGGTGGACACATTAAACTGAAAAGCCACTGGAATGCTCTGAGGGGATAGAAAAATCTAAATGACTAAATTCTATAGAGGAATTACATCACTGGACAAGCAAAGAGTAAACATCTGCCCGTTTTTTTTTTATCCCATCTGTTGATATCACAAATGCACTCAAAGCTTGGCCTTTTCCCCACCTATGGTTGTGCACTTGTACAGCTAGAAGAGGGGATGGGATGGGATGGGGGTGTGTAAAGGAGGAGGAGGGGCATTGGGCTGTGAAGACAGTAAGGGTGCTGTTACTCCCTCTTGTCAGCGGCTTTTGACTGCTCCCTCTGAATCATGCAGCGGCGCACAATGCTGTCAAAACTCCCCAGGTAGAAGAGGGCGATGGTCCGAAATAATCCCATGGTAACAATCTGTACACAAGATAAATTGAGGTTAGAATTTGTAAAATCGCTCAATATTAACAGCATCCTGGAGCAGGACTACTTTGGCCAATGTGACTATATCATGTACATGGCGTTACCTGCTGGAGGCCTTCTGTGATGGACGTAACAGGTGACATTCCACAGGTGAGGGCTGATAGCATGTAACCATCGGGTCCCACAGAGCTGTTAAAGTTCCCCTGCTTCAAGAGCAAAAGAAATAACAAGCAGATAGATTTACAACAGATTACCCATTCACCTAATGTTTAAAACTGGACAAGAAACATGGTGGGGCAGTGGCAGGTGAAGTGAGTTTCTTACCACTGCATCTCGAACAATGATTTTGGCTACTTGGTCTGGTTGACAAACTCCAGAAGTTTCAGAGATTAATTTAGTCTCTAGAGGCTAGTGGAGGGAAAAACAAAGTAAATGTTTTAAGTAGGGGGGAATTGAAAGTGAAATGATGCGAATATTTCTTTTGTTAAACAGATGTTTACCTTTGTCTTATTTTCCTCAGCTAATCCTGGAGTCTCAGTGTCAGGGGGGTAGGCCACAGTCACATAGATATTGTATGGCTTTATCTGGAGAAGAAGAACAGCAACACTCGCTGAGCATTATGTCCTAACATTTGACTTTGATAATAACTGTCAACAATCAACATTTTATTCAAAAAAAGGTCTTAAGGTAATAAAATTAAGTATGGATGCCCCTTATTGATAGATTAGGGATTCCTTGTTACACAATTCACACCAGCAACTCATCCCTCAGCAGCAAAGTGATGGAAAAATATAACTGAACTAAAATATTTTAACTCAATGCATTGTGAACTTCACTAGCAATGCGTGTTTGCTGTGTGCAGTGGAAATCTATCAAAAAGGGTATTCAAGCATAAGAGGCCCAAAACTCACCTCCATCTGCAGCGACTCTGCTAAGCCACGCAGAGCAAACTTGGATGGGGAGTAGGCGGTGTATCCAAACAGGCCGATCTGGCCTGCTTGGGAGGACACAAACATAATGCGGCCCATTCTTCGCTCCTTCATGGTGGTTATGACGGCCCGTGTCGGGTAAACACTGCCCAGGTAGTTTACTTCCATCAGTTTCTGTTGGCAAAGGCCAAAAATCACACACATTAAAACAAGGTTATCCACAGTGCAGCACTGCATACTGTAAATGTAGCTACACCAAAACCTGAATACTGGCAGATCATTTCTCTAATATACTCACTGCAAATTGCTTAAGGTATTACCTGGGAATTTAACCTCCTTTCTGAGTGTAAAAAAAAATCAACTACATAACCAGACAGCAATGAAAACTCCTATTTACCTATATGGTAAATGTTGAATGCACAAAACACATTCTGTGGTCTTAGTGCAAATCTTACATGTTGGTCTAGATAAAATATATTATTTTGTAAAGTAAGTATTTAAATCACATTGGTCCGATAGCTAAATATTTTATGTATATAAATAATAATAATAATCAGTATTTCTTGCTTCTTATATCTCCAGAAAATATCAGGAAAGTGTGTTAAGTATAATTCCTATTATAACTTGGAAACATATTGCCCTCCTCAAAAAAACTTGTTAAAATTAATAAAACTCTCCCTTTTATTCCGACACCTGTTGATCACTCAGGTGAAAATAGGGGCAGTGGATACTTTTAATCAACACAGTTTTTAGTACTATTTTGAGAGTAGCTGATTGACATGACCAAATGTCTTGGCTACACTCCCTGGTACCTACCTTAAAACGGTCCACTTCCACGTCCTCAAACTTTCCAGAAATGGCTAATCCAGCACAGTTCACTAACATATCAACCGGACCCAGCTTCTCTTGAGCCTGCACGACAGGAAAAAGCCACTTCAGCGCTGAATTATTAAAAGGAATTTGAGATGTCCCACTGTTGCTAAAAGGGTAACATTACCTGTTTTATCACACTTTCCACCTGGCTATAATCACTGGAAACATCCACTGATATGCATAGCACCACCTGAGTAAGGAAATTTAACATGATCTCATGCAATGTAATGTAAAATGGCATATACAAGCTATGTAATGTGCTTTAAAACAATATCTGAAAGTTACATTTTTCATTTAAGTAAATGCTAAACACATACCTGTTTGTCATTGATGGCAAATTTCTCCACCTCTTTCTTAGCTTGAAGCAATTTAGCCTAAGGGTAAAAGAGCATTTGTAATGTGTTATAAAAACTTAAGAGTCATACAATTTCACTCAATAAAAAACATGTAAAATCTTCAGAACATGAAAGCTCACATGCAGGCGAACACAAAATAAAGTAAACGTAGCATGTAAGCAAAGCACATCCTTTACCTTGCATGGAGATAATTAACCTTTAGAATATATTTTACTGTCTTTGACATCAAATGAGTTGACTATAACAACAAACAGCTTGTGACTAGGCAAGACACAAAGAAATGATTGGTTGAATGTGGTTTGTGCTGACCTCATCCCGTGCCACCAAAGTGATGAATGCTCCTTGCCTGTAGCACTCAACTGCAATGGATTTCCCAATCCCACTTGAGCCTCCTGTAACCTGAAAATTCAAAAGACAAGAAGATCATTAATCCAAAGTATCTGTTAGGGTAGAGTTGATGATCTGAAACTCATAGGCTGGGGTGTAGGTAAACTGTAGTTTATGTTTCCATAATGCAACTTGTGAATAAAGATGTGCAAACCCGTTCTATGGGTTTACAAAATCTGCATAATGAAATGAGTCAAACTTCACTATTGACAGTTTATTAGGTACACCTAGCTTAAACTTGTGTGGTGTAGTTTGTGGTGCTGAACTGTATTGTGTTACACTAAGAGGAGTTTAGCTAACGTTAGTCAACCCTCTGTGCTATAACCATAGAGTTGACCAGTAACTTAAGTTAAATTATAACTTAACGGTTTCAACAAAACTCTTTTATATACATAAAGACAGGATATAGCCGGGATAGACGGCATTAGCTTTACCTATTTTATAAACTTAAAATAGTAATTGTAATTTAGCGTCAGTGAACTGTAACGTGACGTTACTTAGTTAACGTTACATTCACAGAACTGTAAAGCTCTGAAGACTGTAAATATATTCAACCCTTGTGACCTCACGTGACTGAATGATATTAAACTCCTCTAACTGACTGATGCAATGAATTGGACTCATAGACTGTAAATATGAACAGTCTATGATTGGACTTCTTGTTGATTAGCATTGCTGGACTTCGCAGACTCCCTGGGATGTGAATTGTTGATGTATTTATGTTGTAGCTGGGTGTATTTGTAACTGCAAATGCTCTCACTAGCTAAATTAACTGAAAAAAAATGTGGGTGTGTCACTCTTTATAACTGACAGTTGACTGTCGTTATAATTCGGCACTATTTTCTATCAAAATGTATGGTTGGTTATTAGCTATAAGGCTAGTGCTAATATACATAGCTGCCGGACATTTAAAACGTAGCTAGCTAAACTCAGCTAGCTCAGGAGCTAAAGCCAGCTATGAAGCTACAGTATAATGACTGGACGTTAGCTACCGTTACCAGCCTAACAAGTAACGTTGGTTAGTACTCCGGTGCACTTACCACGACGTGGGCCCCGTTCAGTTTCAGAGGTTTGGGACTAATGAGAGGTGATATCATGTATAACAGCAACACAAAGGCAACGATGAAGGCAGCAACTACAAGAAGCATGATGAATGGCAAAAGAAGCCACCAGGAATTGATGAAAAGCCAATCTGTGATCGTTGAGCTCAACCCTTCTTCCGAGGACATGGGTGAAATCAGGCAATCGTTAGCTTGTTTGCTAACTAGCAGGCCAGCTTCTGAGGTCCGATAACAGAGCGACAAGGCAGACGACAGCCCTGAAAGGGGGTGGCGAAATACAGATCTCAGAGGAGGCGTTGTTCCGGGGTTTTGGCAGGGAGTCAAAGATTATTAACGACACAGGTTACAGTATCTCGGTGGACATTGGCTCCCCGTGATAAAGCGCAGTCTGCAAACCAAAACAAATCGAACTGTGCACTATAAACGGTACCTGGTACTTGTAGTCCTCAAGCCGACAGCGTTGCGAAATCCAAACGCTGCTTAAGCGTGCATTAACAACAGCTCCCACAATGCAATGCACCGCTTCCTCATTGGTCGTATCCGTTAGCTACACACCTATCTTCACACGCCCTCCGAACCAGCCACCAGGTATGTTGACTGATGATCAGTAAAGTAGCCATTATAAAATTGTGAGAACATTATTAATGAACCTACATCTCTATTGTAAATCATTGTCAATACCAAGCGTGAATTTGTTACAAAAAAGTAAACAGCTTTTCTTGACGTAACTTTTATTTACATTGTGGAAACAAACAAAAAAAAAAAGAAAATGTTATGCATGGGTGACCACACAAAGAAAAAGCTCGAGTTTGCTATATGTATAGACATTTACAGTAAAATAAGACTCCTAAAACTCAAAAGAGATAGTTTTCACACCTTAGGAGCAAAAGAGCACAGTTGTATACAATCTCTGAAAGAGCTTACATGAATTATACATTTTAGTTGTAGTGACAAAGCACTGGATATATAAGCAGTGCGACCAATTTAGAAATAAACCAATAAAAATGAATCTTGCAGCTTTTCTAGAAGGCACATGGTGCACACATGGTGCAGACTGCCACTCATGGCTACATATAGTTCATGCTTGGAGACGCACTCCTATATTGTTAAGTATACAAGAAGATGATCTCTCCACCTGAGCCATCAGTGTCCAACTGGGTCTTGTTTTATCAAAATTCATAATGACTTTATCATAACATAAGGCTTAGTTTTTTGCAGTTTATATTGAAGATAACCAGCAAAGCCTGTGGATAGTAAAGAAAAATATGTACAGTAGGTTGTGAAAAAAAAAAATGAGCCGAGTGACAAAGCAATTAAAAGCTATTGAGTCCTTGAAGAATTGGAAAATAATGCTGGTCTGGCACCGTTGATGATCCACCCTTGTAGCCGTGTTTAATTCAAATGATAAATGAGTAAACAAATACAACTGTTCTTTGTTAGGAAACTGGATAAACAATCCACAATTTCCACTGGGTCTAATGTAGCTCTCAACCCGAATATCTCTGTCTCAACGCTTAAACGTCCACCATGGACACGAGACAAAAATGACATATTTCAAGATTTTTACATTCCACAAAGTACAGTATACACCATAAAATGCTTGGGAGAATATGCAAGCGGTATATTTTAGTACAGTGAGATGTATTCTGGCTGGAAAATAAGGAGACAAGAGCTAGTCTTAACTTAAAATAAATTATCTTGACTTCAAAAGCCTTGTATGCAATTCATTGTTGTGTATGTCGTTAGTTTCCCTAAGTTGCTAGGGTATTCTGCTGATAAATACCTTTTATTCTATAGTGCACAAGTCAAACAACACTCTAAATTATTTATGTCACCGATTCTTTTATCAGGTCAGCTGCAGATGGGAAGTTTTTAATCTTCTTTGGACAATAGTTATTTTCAAATAAAACTAGATCCTTTCACTCTTTGCTTGGTTATCAAATTGGCAAAACAACAGCGCAGTGATCTTGTCCACTCATGATAAACCACGAAGCCTGGTGAATGGTTATGATGCGAGAGTAAAAAAGAAAAAAAGGGACAAGGACAGTAAAGAGAGATGATCAAAATTCCTTTGCTTTGGCTCAATCATCCCACCTAGCCTTCCTGTCCAAAGTCATTTGTGAATTTTTTCAGTTTGACCAGATCTTGATCATTGACTGTTGGCTTTGTGTTGGCCAGAGACCTCATCATGTCAGACTGAAAAGAGGAAAAAAGATCATGATATTAAAGCAAGGACTTGAATATACAATTATATTACTAGGGCTGACCCGAATGCTCTTAAGCTATGACTTTTGCCATGGTAATTGACGTCCAAATCAGTATTTGAATATTTGGTTTTTTTTTTTTTCATTTTCTTTTTAAAATTATTACTATATGCATTACCCCATAAATCACAAACAGCCCATGAAATAAGGAATAGTAATCCCACATTATTCATTTATGCATCAACATTAATTATAATTATTCTCAGACAGAGACTGTGTGTGTGTGTGTGTGTGTGTGTGCGCGCGCCTAGGTGCTGCACTGTCCCAGGTACTGCGCTGTCCCAGGTACTAACATTGATAGACAGAAAAACACCAGCACCTAAATTGAATCTTTGACTACGTGAGTGCTAGCAACTCGGCTGCAATTATTGGCATGCAAGATGTCGAAAAAGTCCAGCATCTGGATTAATTTCACATTTTGCGAAGACGACCCCCAAAAAGTCTAGTGCCAGATATGCCAAATGAAACTGGCATATCACAAATCTACAACGAGTTTGGCAAATCACCTGAAAACTAAGGAACAGCTGAGCCTTGATAAAGTATTGCCAAGCCTTTATTTCAAAGCTTTGAAATGTATTTAAATGCTTCCCACCGAAGTTTCAAAACCCCAAAAGTGATATCCGGGACAGCCCTATATATTTATATATTACCATATAGTATTTTAATATGCTTACCATGCATACTACAGGTTCCAATAGCTTCTCCCCAGGTACCTCCATCCATGTCATTTCAATTGCGTTGGGATCGCCAGGAGAGCAAGGAGTCAATAGGTCATCTACAAGCATGTTGGGGTCAGTTCTTGATTCACCACGTACCTGTTTTATATTACAATATAAGAAAGGAAACAAAAGTGACAATTTGTTAACTGCAACATATTACACTGGAGCATAAAACGGAGACCAGTATTTTAAAAGACGTACCTTTTTGAAGTGGGTTGCTGACTGGACCTTCCTAACAGGCTGCATTAGAGCGTCTCGGACAATGATGCTGATATCTGCTCCCGAGTATCCATCGGTCTTCTTGCCCAGAGTGACAAAGTCAGTGTCGCTGAGACTTGTGGGGGTCGCGCCCAGATGGAGCTTGAACATGAAGGAGCGTGCATGCTCTTCAGGCAGCGGGATGTAGATCCTCTTCTCAAATCTGAGAGTATTATTGGTGTACAGTCAGCAAAGGTGAATGACATCATGGTTACTAATAACTTTCACCAAGTGATAACAATTACCTTCTTCTGATGGCTGAGTCTAGGGTCCATGGGATATTTGTTGCCCCAAGTACCAGCACTCCCTCATTGTCATTTCCCACACCTGCAAAATAGAAAAAGTCTGGGTAAGTACACACCAAAATACTTCATCTTAGCAACGATACTCTGGTGCTTTCACTGACACATGACGGCCCCTCCAGCTTTCTATAGATCTTTGACCACACATTGCCTTACAGGCCATGTAGGTGTTAGTTCCAAAATTAGGAATCAAAATTAGACTATTGCAAATCTGCTTACTAGTGGTTTCCTAGTGTTTTGTTGCCATCTTGTCTGAAGCAAAAACCAACTCTACAAACTTACTTACAAAATTAATACACTTTTATGAAATAAAATATTAAGTTAAGGGAAAAGAAGATGTGTTATTTCACACAGCAAATACAACATATTTCATGAATTTGACTACAGTTTAGTTTTTCCACCTCTGCTCAACAAGTTCCTGGGTGAAACCCTCTTACTGCAAACTGAGTATGCACATACAAGGAGTAAATCTAGGAAAGTTGCTGAACACTGAATACATATAACAATAACAACAGACAAAAAAAGTCAGTATTGATCATAGATAAGCAACCTTCACAAACAAAGTTTATGTTTTGGGGTCCAAACCCTAGATTTACAAAAATATGAATCAATATATCCACGTTATGGATAGATAACATGAGTGTAACTTTTCATCTATATATATATATATATATATATATATATATATATATATATATATATATATATATATATATATATATATATATATATATATAAAAAACTAAATAAATACATGTAGTTCCAGCCACACCTCAATTGACTTCACAGCAGGTGTTTTCCCATAACCTGTCAGAGCATATCGGCTCTGACATCTGTTTAGGGGTGTGACCACAATAGGCAAGCTGTGGAGTTTGATTCTGTTTAGAGCGCTGCAGCGGCAAGTTACTGCCCCATGTGACTCAGTGGTCATTTAACATTTACATTGTTCACACTTCCGTTAGAAATAAGTCAACAGGGAGAAGTAAAAAGACTGTGAGTCTGTCCACTGCCCTACTCTGGAACAAATCATATGTCCAAAGGACATTAATCTGAAAGTTTTGCCAGCCATTGGACTTATGTATATGTAAATACTTTAAGGTTGCCCAAATGTACGTTCCAGTCACCCAGCCACTGCAGCTTTAATTTTCTCCTGTGCAAGTTTCTGGTGATACATCTGTCTATCCCATGCCATGCAACTACAACGATTCCAGTCAAAATCTACGATGCAGAAAGAAACTGAAAGGGTTGCTTCACTTAGTGCATAAACATTTATTTTCTACGACTGCCATTTTAGAAGGCTGCTTACCGATTCTACAGGACATTGCTGAAAAAAAAAAAAAAACTTCACTTGTGTCTTTTTTAAACTATTATTTATTATTTATAACACTAAAATAGACTAAATGTAATTTATCACAGCATTCAGTAGGTACAAACAATTGTTATAGCTCATCAGACTTACCCTGCATCTGAACCAGGAACTCTGTCTTAATACGCCGAGCAGCCTCACTCTCGTTCTCACTTCTTGAGCCACACAGGGAGTCGATCTCATCAATGAAGATGATAGAAGGCTTGTGCTCCCTTGCAAGGCTAAAAAGATTCTTCACCAACCTGGGAAGCAAAAGGGAAGTTTAAGAAATGAAATAGCAACATGCTGCAGTGTATTTTTATGCTTCACTGATTTTGTGGATTACTGTTAATATGACTTACTTTTCACTCTCTCCCAGCCATTTGGAGACAAGGTCAGAAGAGGAGATGGAGAAGAAGGTTGAGTTGTTTGCTTCTGTGGCAACAGCTTTAGCCAGATAAGACTTTCCTGTACCAGGTGGTCCAAAGAGCAAGATCCCTCTCCATGGAGTTCTCTTTCCTGTCAGTCAAGCAAAAAGGTAATTTAGGCAATATTAGTGTCATCAAAAACCATCAAATGTTTGCTTCTGGCATTTAAGAGCAAAGTAATGAGGAAGCCTTTCTCATAATTAAGATGTACCTGTGAAAAGGTGGGGAAATTTGATCGGAAGAATAACAGCTTCTTTCAGTGCCTCCTTGGCTCCCTCTAAACCAGCAACATCATTCCATTTGATGTTTGGTTTCTCCATAACAATTGCACCTGGAAAAAATAACATACTAACATGACTTAGGAGTCTAAATAAGGCCTGCTTTATGACAGATTTCATGTAACAAACTCACAAGAAATTAACAAATATTATGACAGCTCAGTTCAGCAAAAAAAAAGAAAAAAAGCTTGAAGAAGGTCCAATAGTTCTCATATTACAAACCTGAGAGTTGATTTTGGAACTTCTTTTTCTCTGGATCATCACCTTCATCACTTTCATTCCTGGAAACACAAACACATACATACATATATATATATATATACATATATATATATATATATATATATATATATACACAATTTTGTCTATATATCAAGTACTAAATAATTTATTATATTTCCATATATCAAAGGAACATTGATTTTCCATCTAGGTCTGAATGGCATCACATCTGCCCACCCGTAAACATACCCTTTGTCATCAGACTGTGACTCTTTGACAGGCTTCACGGGAGGAGCGCTTTCTTTCTTCTTTAAATACTCCTTTAACTTCTCCGCTCTGTCCAAATATTCTGCACATTTTGCCCGGATGCTCTGTTTAGCTTTGTCACTCTGGGCTTCATCTGTCAGAAATAACAAAAAAAAGGTACACAAAAATGATTTCAGGTTTGAGTATTTGTTCCTAAAAGAGACATCACCCTCCTCTTAGCATTTCAGCTGCGTTAGCGTTAGTGTACTGCTCTAAATACAAAAGAATTATATTAAACAATTATCAAACACTTTTTTTTTTTCATTATTCTTGCTTTTACCACTGCTATGACAGTGTACAGAATAGCTTGCATGTCATTTTGAGAGATAGGAAGTCACTCTTAAAACTATGTCACAAAGGATTATTATCATAATGTGATTCTGTTGTGGCAAACAGCTGTGATTATCAGATTGCAGACACTTCATGCCAATGTGCTGTCCTATGCCTTACATTTCACCACATGGAGGAAGTACTGAACAGCAGCCTGGTAAAGACGCAGAGCCTCCTCATATTTCTGAGCTTTATCCTCCTGAGCCGCCTTGCTGGCAAGATCAATGGCTTTCTAAAACAACAGAGACACAGAACAATGTTAGTTATATTAACATTTGTAGATTCTACAATTGATGGAAACACAGACAGCAGTGTGAGGTTAATGAGTGTCTTTGAATTATGACAGCGTCAGAACACCATCAACCAACCAAAACAAACATAATGTCAAAATGATAAATATAGGCGATAAAGTTGTTAAATTAATTGAATAAGAGTGACAAATGCTTAAGTGAGAATGTCGGTCGCAGGCAACCTTCCTATATATAACGTTACTTACCGTAATCTACTAGCTAGCTAGCTGTGAATATTAGATTTAATGCTACACCTGTGCTGTGTGGTAACACTACGCACACCGAGGTAGGAGTGCCTGAACCTGAATGCACTGTTACTTCCTTTTGGTTACCGTAGCTATTATGTCACTTTAACACAGTTTGTACGTTTAACACAACCTGCACCGACTATTACGTTAACTGTTTTGCTTTCCATTTGAAGTGGATGTCTTTTTAGAGGCCAAATAAAACCAGTTAACGTTAGCTAGCTAGCAACGTTAATCCTATTAGCTAGCTAGGTGTCTTGTTCGTCAATACATACGCTACTGTTACTGTATAACTGCTACGTCAATTGCCACAACTGCATACATTGTAGCACAGGAAAACAATAGCCTTTAACACATGGGTCATCTTTTGGTTGTCTTTGTTGTTTACAAGTTAACTGTCGAATTCATGATGATGTTAGCTAACCATGCTAACTAGCAGCTAATGTTACAAACGTTACTATTTTACACATTTAGAAGCATTTATACCAAACATCACCTAACAAAACAAGGCCGGGCGTTTCGGTTGACAACAACTAGGTTACTTTTTTTTTTAGTTTAGTCCAAGATGTGAATAACTTTGTTATCATATTTTATATTACGCGTTTTAGCCAGCCCTGGGGTTGGTCCTCAACTTACCTGTAAATTATTGTTGGTAGCCATAATGGCTGATCACTTGTCCAATAATCGAAACAAATGCAACACCGCCGTAAGGAAACAACTTTTAAACACTATGCTTTAGAATTTAACCATTCAAGTTGTCTGTTAACTCGACAATCGAGGTTTTTATGACGCTTGTTTTCGTTTCTAAGCTCGTTCCCGAGTAAGATCGAGGAGGGAACTTCCGCATTGAAAAGTCGATACTCGCTTGTACGGAATCTGATGACGTCAAGACGTAGCCTCGGTACAGTTTCGAATACATTACTGCGTTTGGCCGTAGACTGTAAAAATAGGCCTAAGGTTTTTACATTTGAAAATATTAATTGATTGTATTTTAATTGTATTGTATCTGTTAAGTGAAGATACGGGAATCAATTGGAACTACATTTTTCTTTTTCTGTCTTATTTTTTCCTGTTTGTCTTTTGCCTGTCATGTGGTTTATTATGTGGTGAAGTCTTTGGTTCTAATGAAGCACTACCAGACTATGAATGGACTATTAACTCTGTCGTTCTAACATGAATTATCTCATCAATCAAGCACCTGACTTAAGTTTAAATTATTTTTAAAAAGCCACTCTTGTTGCAACACATCCAAACTGTTGTGAACTTGAGACATTACACTGTTTGTAGAACTGATATTATGTATTTCATTTTTGTAACAACCTCTTTATTCACTAGGTACTCCTGTAGTTCTTCCGCTCTGTCCAGGTACTGTTTACATGTATCTCTTATCTTCTGGTTGCCATCTTTACCCTGGGGTTCACCTGATGGGAAGGATAACGTTCATTTAATAACATTCGGCAATGTTAATGATTTTTGTTACGGCCATTTTATAAACTATCTATTGCAACAAGTTATAAGGATGACACAACTTAAAATTGGCACAAACACAAACTAAAACCATTGTTTCCAGCTGCATCGACGCACGTTTTATAATATGCAGAAAGTACTTGACAGCATGTTGGTAGGAGCGGATGGCCTCCTCATAGTTTCCAGCCTGGTCTTCCTGTGAGGCCTTCTGTGCTACGGCAATAGCTTTCTGAAAAAGCAGGAAACAATTAATATTTCAGATACTATCATCTCTTAGGTTTTTGCTGAAATCACTACATGACAGAGTCTGTAAAGGGATCTCAAACTCAGTAAATTCACATCATCTCAGTGTCCCATAAACTGCATAAATCTACTCTGGCCAAAACAAAAGTAACATTGTTGTTGTTATACTAATTACAACATACATGTTAGTACCATATTATAAAAAAATCACAATAGTTTCTAAAAATGATATGGAGCTCAAGCTGAAATGATAAATTGACTGATTGAGTAGTTAATCAACACAAAATGTATTAATTCCACATTTGGTAATCCAGTCATTTCAGTAATGTATTGTGTAATAATAGGGCTTGCTCATGGACATTTTCAGTGTTGACTTTTTAAAGAGTAAATGGTCAATCAATTATTATTATTACATTATTACATGTCATTTAGCTGACGCTTTTATCCAAAGCGACGTACAATTGCTATATATATATCAGAGGTTGCACTCCTCTGGAGCAACTAGGGGTTAAGTGTCTTGCTCAGGGACACATTGGTTGATGTATCAGTGGGAATCAAACCCAGATCTCCCACACCAAAGGCATGTGTTATATCCACTGCACGATCACCACCTTATTATTATACATAATTAAGTAATACGCAATTAATTGTATAGTCAGTTCAAATATGCCAGTGAAAATCTTTGATGTGAAATTATTATAGTGTATAAATTGCTGTTGAACTGTTGCCTGTGTCCAACTATATAACTTCAGTTGTATGGTGATTTTGTGTATTAAACCCCAGTAGGAGTAAACTGCCTACTAAAGCAGCTGCCTTAGCAGACTGAACCTTATAACTCTACGTGGAATATTAGTTGTTTATACTAGAAGAGGGTCTGTGTGAATTCCACCCATCTATTAGAGTACCTTTAGGGTACCTGCTATTTTTTGACTAATACAATAAAACTACACTGCATATCTATCTAAACCAATCAGATAGCAGATTCCTTAAAACATTTTGTAAACTGTGAATGAATAATTTCACTGACTGCCATTGAATCTGTGGACTTGATGCGAGTCACTATTTTGGTCAGTGATTGAGTTCAGTCAGCTCTTGCAGAAATAGAAATAGTGACACAAAGGTCCTGCATTTAACTGCTCATTCTGTTATAGTTGGATACAACGCTATTTTAATTTAGAACACAATACCTTTAGAAATACTTAGACTTAATCTAAAACTAAAGCTTTTGTGAAAATGAAACCCGTGAGATTGCATACAGGGAATAGCTTATAGCCTACTCGGTGTTCCTATCTGTGTCACTACACTTGTTACACTCCAGTAGCCTAACATCGACAAACGGGGAGCTTCCAGTTTTCAATAACTATTAATCCTACCTGTAGATTTGTTGGCTCCATGCGGAGTCCTGTGAGAATGAAAATAACACACAACAGATACGACCCCTGATCCCAGCCAGTCTTGTTTCGTTTACCCAGCCGTAAGTCACCGCACAACAAGTTCCTGTTTGCTTATCACTCCCTCAGTGACACATGCGTTCAAGAAAGCAGTCTGCCCAGTCAAAGGAATGGCAACGATGCCAGTGAGTCACGATGCTTAATTGTTGTCGTGCAAGTTGCAAAGACAACAGAAGTTGCTGAGCCATTAAATAAATCACCCATACCAAATAGACAGAAAAACTGTTTTAGAATTATGTGGCCTAATTATTGTCTTTCACTGTGAATTATTTTGGGACAGATAAAAAAATAAAATAAAATATATATATAAAACAAATTGGGACAAGATGCATTAAGTAAGACAGAAGAGAGTCGTTTTAGTTGTAACAATATATAGGCTAGTTCTTTCAAAAGGCCAAGTGTTAAACCGTAGACTTCATTAGTGTGCATGTGAGTGATTTTTGTGTGATGACTTTTCTCCACTTGAGGTCGCCCCGAGATCATTGTAAAAAGATCAACGATGTTATAATCTACGAACCCACTGGTGCAGGTTTGGGACTTCTCTGATCCTGCTATAAGAGATAATACTATAGTTTGAATATACAATAGACTATACAATTGAAAAAAACAAGGCATATCAATAAACATAGGCCTATATGTAGATCAGACAGTATGCATATTGAAGCTTTCTTAACCATCTTATAGCCTATTAATCATATGGCTAGACAATTTGATTTCATTCCATAACCAAACTCTTACCTTTCATTTTGTATTTGCACAAGTGACAGCCTGTTCAAAATGCCTTTGAAATTACAGAATACTTCTCTCGGTGACTAAATACAAAAAAAGTTTTAACCTTCTAAGTAATAGAGATTGGTCATGTTGGGAACTGTGACAGGAGACCTTTGGCCCCACTCGGTAGATTAGCATCGAGCACCCTGACAGCCTGACACCTGATAGCTCCAGAGTGGCGCACAGCTTGGTTAGGAAGACGGAAAGCTGGCGTTGTTAGTTTGGAAACATGCGGCGGAATGAGAGCACACCTTTAATAGTAGAAGACCAACTTAAAGTTTTGTCATTGACATAAGCGGACGTACGTGCCACTGTAAAATACCCTAGCGCGGAACTCGCGCAGCCCCCTTGGCGCATTTCATGGACATCTTTCGATGACAAGACCTGCACGCTGCGGGTTGCTCTCGGCTTCTACAGGGATCTCTAACGTGGAACATGGCGAGAGGGATGAGAGGGGCTCATTTCCTCGCTGTCTTTTTTACCTTTTCCGTAACACTTTTCAGGGACGCAAATGGACAAGGAAGCTTTAACGACTTAACAGGTTTTAGTTTGAGTCCTCCGTATTTCAACCTCGTTGATGGGTCTAGTATCTCTGCCACAGCAACCTGCGGTCAGGATGGTGCTGGGACACCGAGATATGAGTTATACTGTAAGCTTGTCGGAGGACCGACCAGCGGACATCCTACTCAAAATATACAGGTAAGAAAAAACTGGATGCGATCTCACGTTCGGTCCGTGCGTAAAAAGTAAATAACAACAATATGAAGACACTGCAATAGGAAATTACATTGTTTCTGGATACATATAGTTAACAGTAAGTTAGTTTCCATATATAACTATTGACAGAAAGTATGCCTATATTTAGCTGTTTTTATGAATTTTCGCTTACAAATGTTGTCTTTGTAAAAGCTCTGACAAGTATCCCTGCGATGGCCAAGTTGTACAACTGTCAGAAAAAGTTTTACACCGTTGTATTTGAGTTTTCCAAAGGAATAGCCCTTTCAACAGGTCTTGTGCCCTCTTGAGTTCTTCTGATGGTCCCTACATTACAGCAGTTGGAAATGGACATGCAAAAACCTCAAAGCAAAAAAAAAGATTGGATTGTGTTTGCAATATTTTTCATATTTGCAATAGGTTACAGTATACTATTTGCCAGTGCCTGTCTCCCGCATGTGGTTTTCTGCAATTATTTGGGTGTGTATGTCTCTGAATACCAACAATTTGACACCATTTAGGGTCAGTTCTGTGACTACTGCAACTCCATTGACCCAAACAAAGCCCACCCGGTGACCTACGCCATTGATGGGACAGAGCGCTGGTGGCAGAGCCCTCCTCTCTCCAGTGGACTGGACTACAACGAGGTGAATGTCACCCTGGACCTTGGGCAGGTGAGATTATCATACCATACTCTGCTATGAACAGCTGTTTACCTGCTGCTACCTGCAGTGTGAATGATGATTGCTGTGTGGTGACAGTTAAATATAGCACCTGAATGTTACAGAGGGAAGAGAAGGAACGTTTTCTGCCTTGGTCTTTGCTCTGCTGCTGTGAGATGAGTGATGTCGTTTGTGGGAGGTTGCA
This sequence comes from Sander vitreus, assembly GCF_031162955.1. Taxonomy (NCBI): domain Eukaryota; kingdom Metazoa; phylum Chordata; class Actinopteri; order Perciformes; family Percidae; genus Sander; species Sander vitreus. Next base: position 12,491,357 of record NC_135866.1, read on the forward strand.
GAGCACCTTCACTGCTGTGCAGTTGCAACATATTTTGCACCATATTCTATTTCAGTGCTGTGTTTTGCTACTGCTTATGTGTTTTGGAAATGCTCGGAAGAAAGTTGTTTGACTAACGGTGTTTCATTCACAAATATTCCAAAGGTGTTACACGATTATGTTTTCAGTTTGACCTTCATCACCTCAGCCGACAGTGATCATGTGAATAATGTCCTGCAGTTGGATGCTTGGCTGGGGTTTGGCTCACAGCCCATAAAATTGCACCCTTACACTCAATTATCTACTGTGAGGAAAGAGAGGAATTCTTTTTCTGGATTAGGGATCAGAAGGATGTAAAATCAAATTTGAAGAGTGTAGATGGAGGCCTTGACCTCTTGTGCAAAGAGGGTTTTAACCAGTTGTGGAGCAGACCTCATTCAAAAAGAGAGCAACAAAAGAGCTCCTCTCCACACGTGTTGCATCTTTGGCTCCCAGTGGGCTCTGTGTCAGACAATGGTTGTTGGCTTTTCTATCTCTATTTTAAGGCAGACTGAGCTGAGCAAAAATCCTACATGGCTAAATATAGTCCACACTTACATGAGGATGGACACATGCATAGCCTGTAGGGATGTCTGACTCTAATACGTGGTAATGCTCAGTTTATTTCGGAGCCGGGAAAGTAGCATTATTGTATTATGGTGTGCTAAAAAGAGCGTGGCTAGATCTCTGATGGTGACTACCAACTGCACAACACCCTACACTGCCTTACTAACACCACCACCTCAACCACACACACACACACACACACACACACACACACACACACACACACACACACACACACACCTGTCACACATTTTTCTCTTCATGGTATCTGATGCAACCACCAAGACTGTAAACAGTGCTCACTCGTCACCATTGCATGCCATATGGTTGTTTTAGCACTCAAATCCTCAGAGCAGAAAAACGGATGCTGTGAGAAAACACCTGGCAAGTGTGGGGAAGATTTGTGATTTACTAATGAGAACTTTATTAGTTGGCAGCTTCCCAACCTCTGGTGTATGATCATATCAACAAACTCAACATTCAAGCACTCCTCTATAAGTAGAATAAAAAAGCCTAAATTGAGAGAAAAGAACCACAGAATGTGTATATATATTACTTAATGATAAAGGCTGTTTATATCTGAAATAGGTTATGATTTGGGACTGAAAGGAGTCTTTTGTTCTTCAGGCATTGTCCTAAAATTTTTTTTAGGTTTTATTCCAACCTACAAATGCAATCTCATGCATTCGAGCTGTCAAGTTGTTTGACTGTTCCATCTGAAGCTTGGTAGCTTTGTAGATTTCTTTTCAAATCCACAGGATAAATGAACTATGTGGGCTAGACCCGACTGAATGGGTTCTGTGGTTTCTTTCAAGACCAACACAGGTGGCTGTTCTGCTGTTGTCTATATACCTCTCAGTAGATATTTTAGATAACGGCATAGTTGATGTTTATGTTAAAATGGTGAGGTTCAAAGAGAGAGGCCTTTTTGACAGAGCTGTTTCCGGTTATAGAGGATTGTTTGAAGCATCGTCTGCCAAGTTTAAAGCTAGACTAATTTGACCAAAAGTGAACTCAATAGTTTGTCAGAGAAAATACACCAAAACGAGGCATAAAATACAATTTTGAGCATTATTAGAAATAAAACCTTCCAAAATGTTTAGCCAGCGGGAGCCTATGGCTCTATGGATGGCGATGTTTGGTCTGTGGGTCTACCACTTTGGTCCAAACTGAAATATCTCAAAAACTAAGCTGGTGAACATGGTAAACAGTATGCCTGCTAAACCTCAGCACTTGTGTAGGCTATTGTCATTGTGAGCATGTTAGCTTGGTGATTTTAGCATTAAGCTCAAAGCACCGTTGTGCTTAAGTACAGCCTATCAGAGCTGCTAGCAGGGCAGTAGTGTTAGTCTTGTTTTCATTCAAGCAACTTATCTTCAAATCTTGGTGGGACTTTCATTTACCAGCCCAAAGGCTGACTGCTTCTAGTGACATGATCACTCTCTAAATTGCCTCCAGCTCAGAAATCTCCAATGAACAAGGCCTGTGCCAGACAGGTCAATGCGAGCAGGTTGACCTGTTTTTGTGATTTCTTGGCTTTTGACCTGTGACCCATGACAAATCCAACCTTGAGTCAGGAAATGACCTCAATAATCTTCATTTGGCTTCTGTATAGATAAAGATGGTGTTTGGCATAAATGCCTTGTTTACTTCTAGAATAATTTGGCTCATAATTAGTGAATTTGAAGTAAGTAGATAATTGTGTGAGCACAGATCATATCTTAAATGATTTCCACTAAAACAGCTTTTGCCTTGTATGTGTTTATCTCTTCGCAATTTTGTTAATCTATATGTCAAGAACCAGTAAAACCTTTCTTATCCATCCCATTATAGATATCTGTGCCCACCAACATACATGGCTACTTTTCCAGGAACTTTTGCCCCTGTTAAACTATTTACAGAACACAGTAGGCAAGCCATTGTTCTGGTAAACATTTACACCACAAATCAAACAGCCAGTCACTACTTTTTTTCTGGGGAATGTATTTTAGGAGCCCTGACCACATGTGCTTATCTGCCTGAGTGAGCCCAGAGTAGACCATGTGAGACAAACATACCAGGGCTTACTGCTCTCGGTCTCTCATCTGATGAGACTGAGCTGCTTTTGATTTGTGGGCGTCAGTCGCTAAATGAACAGCAGACGTTATTGGTTTAAATGATGTTCTGATTAGTTGCTGGATTGATGTTCAATGTATCTAACTGGCATGTTATATGAAGGTTAAAGCTATGGATTATATCTGTAGGTGACAGGTGTTTATTGTGTTGTTGTTGATGATGATGTTGTGGTGTGTGTGGTAGTTCTGTGGCTTTATTGGGACTCATTGCCGAATATCTTGTTGTTTATCTGTGCAATATAGGTTATTTGCTTAGCATGCTATTATTTTAGATATACATGCTTTTTACTTTGTAGGGGATGTGAGTAAGTGCAAGAACATTGACATGATCTGGTTCAGGTTAATGCAATGGCTTTGGCACCGCTCACAGTTCTGCAATCGTCAAGAGACAAAACTCACAACTCAACTCAAAAGAACTCAATTTTAGAGACATTCCCCTGGAACCAAATCCCCTCTCTCAGGGGTCCACCTTCCGCCAAAGTTGGTCTGAATGTTTTATTTGCAGCTGTCGCCCCCTTTTGTGTTAGAATCCTTCTAGACGGTATTGTGTGACATCCTTTCTGTGCTCTCAGACTCTTACAAAGGTTTGGTTCTTTTTAAGCCTCTCTGAAAGTGACCTGACCCTCTCTTTTCACTCGATAAATGGGTAAAAATGGAGAGATGGTGTAATTTGGTGGTGAGAAAGTACTTAAACAGAAAACACACAATTCTCAGACTGAAAACATTCCACTTTCCCTTGTTTTATGATGCTTGCTTGCGTGCATGCATGTATGATCATGTGCGCGCTTGTGTGTTGTTGCATCCATCCAAATCATACAACAGGTGGTTAGCAAATATGTGGAGGCTATAATCCTAATTGAGGTGTCATGTGTTTTGAATATGTAATCTGAGACAAAGAACATATTACATTTCAGTTGAAAATCTATCTTATTTTGTTGTATATGCTTGATAATAAAGATTTGTCCATTCAGTGCAGCTGGCTCAGTCTGACCCTAGAGACATGATTGGCTGTTAGACATGTGCCCATTGCTGTGGTGACGATGGAGGTGATGTAAGTGGCCATCTTTAGCCGGGCTGCCTGAGGCGCCAGGCCATCCAGCAGCTATTTACTACTACACCTTGTGCTAGTTAGCAGCATAGCAGTCTGGCATCACTGTGGCGTGTTGGACTGCAGTTCCTCCTAAATTTGGAGCTCCGGTGTGGAAAAGCTTGTGGGGTTTAACATATGATCTGTTCACCTTTTTAAGGCCTTTGTCATATGTGGAAATGCTAATCATTGGTTTGAGGTTTACTGACGCAGGCATTGATGTAATAGGATGTGTTGGAGAGCAGAAGTTTTCCTAGACCCGTTTGAAAAGACAGTTTCATGAATAGTAGTACACCGAGAAGTGAAGCAAGAGGTGGAGGAAATACTGCATCAGAATAATATTGCAATAGTTTTCCTACACATTTTGTACTGAAACATTGAAATCTTGAATCTTTATGTTTTGTGCTCAATGTGTTTAAGTAAAAAAAATATGTTGGTCTTGAACCAATTGCAGCAAAAAGTCATAATTGAATCGAGAGTATTGCTAACATATCCAGAACCATCTAAGAAGCCGTCATTGGAAAAGGGCGGGCACTTTCAAAAGGTGATTGGATGAACCATCTGTGTATTACATCCGCTATTGTTGTTTTGAACGAACAGTTTTGGCCGTCACACACACAATATTGCGAGAATCCAGCTGTGTGCAAGGTAACTAACAAAAGGAATTGGAAAATACAAAATGTCTCACTTGTTTAGGTTAATAATGACATTTCATAAACAGGCAAACGTGTTGTGTTCAACGTAGAAAAGCAAACAGACAATTTTTGAACAGCTGCACCTCAGGCTTTTACAATGTGAAGATTGCTTACAAGTAAAGACTTGTATATACTCTATGTATTCTGTTACACCTACAAGTCTTTTGTGACTTTTGGCCAACATTTCTTTGTCACCATATAACTAATTCTGTCATGGAGACAGAGAAAAATACACCAGACTGCCCCTCTCCCCATCCATCACCCACCTGTTGCACACAGACAAACAGTTGCACATTGCATTGTTACAAACTGGAGGCCAACTGGTCCACCCCACTGTGCTGCAGTATGCTCTGTCTGGCAGGGCTGAGCCACTCCAACAGAAGGTGATGCCTCCTCTCCTTTGAATTTCATTCCTCTGATCTCACATCAGACTGACTCTCAGGAGCTCGCTGAGAAGGCTTCTATTCGTCAGTATTCTGATCTCACTGTAGATTTACTCCTCTTGGCTCTGTGGTGCCCTTTGGTTGGAATTTGGGATTAGGATATTTAATATCTGCTTCTTGACTGCACTTGTGGAAAATGTACTTATTGATGTTAGATTGCTAGCTTACATCCTGCCTGTCTAACAACAGATACAATTAGATATACGGTTTAAATGTTATGTACTGTGTCTACACATCTCATCTTCACATGGTAGCACACAACACCTGCTATTAGGGCAATACAATACCATTATAATATTGAATACATAGATTATGAAATAATCACTGGCACTATAGTTTCTGATTGAGAAGGCTGGGAGAAATTCCTAACCAGTCCACTTTACAGTACACTTCATTTGATTAATACAAAGAGATTATAATTGAAGAGCTCCACGTGGCAGGCACGGCAGCAGGAGCAACTGGCAAAGGGTCACGCAATCAGTCAAGTCAGTTTTATTTATATAGCAGTTGAAAACAACAGGAGTAGACCCAAAGTGCTTTTCAATCTAGGCAGATGGGTTAGGATCTGCCTCAGTACAGGTATACATGATTAAAGAAATAAAAGGTGCATAAAAGCAAAGGAAATAATACAATAAAACAATAATGCAGAGAAGGCACGACTAAAATAGAAACCTAAAACAACGAGCTTGGTAAAACCAAAGTAAAGAAAAAACAACAAAAAAGAAAAGAAGTAGAATGATAAAATCAAAGTCGAAGTAATAAAATAGGAAGTTATGAGAAATAGAACAAAACCAACAACATTAAAACATTAAAAAGCAATAAGAGGATGTTGAAAATAAGAGGGGACTTGCCATGGGGCAGCCTTAGACTAAACTACAAGCGAAAGGTGGATCTTTAAATTTGTTTTAAAATTGTCAATGGTGGAACAGGACTTAAAGGTAGGGTTGGTAACTATTTCCAATGTACACGTTTTATATATTATTTGAAATGGTCTTAACAACGTCGCCACATTGCTAACAGTAGTCTCGTTTCTTTTAAACATTCAGTATGATAATATTAATTAAAAAAAATTGTGAATGTGACTAGCAAGATAGTGGGTGTGAAGTTCAGTAGCCTTACAGACATTTTCAACAAACAGATTTAAAAAAAAGCCATGTCTATTTGCAAGGACACCACTCACCCTCTGTACGGAGAATACGTTACTGTTATTACCATCTGGCTTACGTTTTAGCACTCCCATGGCTCTTAAAAAGAGATACAAAAACTCTTTTATTCCTCGTTCCATTCAGGCACTCAACTTAGCTAAGAGGAGGTGATAGCTCTTGCTTATCTTAATTACCCCTGTATTTCTTTTTTTATTTCATTATCATTATTGATTATTACTTTCACTGTGTCCCCAACATAACTCTGTTGTGTGGTTTGTGTTGTATATTTCCATGTGATGTCTTCCTGCTGCATACAAATTGCCCTTCTGGGACAAAGAATAAACTGAACTGAACTGAATTAGGTTTTTGCTTACCAGAGTGAAGCAGTGCTTCCGCAGTTCACACTTCAAGGTGCACACACAAACTGTACAGATTCACGGTCAGGGGTCAATAATCCAGAAATGATAACACACACGCAAATACCCATTAGGTATGAAATGCCAGGGGTCAAAAGATTGTGAGTATGGCTGTGTGTTTTTTCAGAAAGAATTTACACGTTGCAACAAGTGAAATATGCTGTTGTTAAAATGGTGTTTGGTCATGAGGGACTTGGTTGACTGTGTTGCCATGTTGTGTTAATTGGAAGGTTAGAGGAGGTCTGGATACTTATACCTTGTATATGTGACACTATTATAGGGGGGCAAGGTCAGGAATTTGAGATGGGGTGGGGAGGCTGAGAGTGTACGTGTCAAACAGTTCATACCTGCCACAGCTCAACCCCTGACCTTTCTGACACCCACCCACAGCCTCCTACACTAAACATCTTGGCATAACACTGTTGTCGAGGGCCTAAGGGCTGCAGATGCAGGGATGGGCAGAAGATTGCTCTACTCAAATGTTATTCCAAGTGTGTTTGCCACAAGCCTGGCAATCTGTTTCATGTCTTTGTACGCCACTGGAATCCTTCATTGGTGCGCTTAGCATACCATCGCAGTATTTCAGGCTCCCTGCAAACAATACGTAGGTGCTGGACATATTTCAGGAGTTTCTGTTTAGACTGGCAGCACACAGTTGGAGAGACAGGCCTAAAATTAAGCGAAGCCGTGCCAGGACTGGCCCTGTCTTCCAAGATCATGCTGTCTGTTTCTCACTGGGTTTGTTTCCGGAGGATTCTTCTCACCATCACTCAGTTACTGGCATCAAGTCAGTGTTAGATACCACAGTGAATGGCATCACCACAGTCAGGCTAGATGAGAATTAAGTAAAGTTGGATGCATGAATTTACACAGTTTCATAGGAGTGAGAGTAAATAAGAAGTGGTCGGATTGTCTATTTCAGTGTTTTCTGATTTATTTAAGTTTAAAGTTCATTTTTAAAAATACTTTACAATTTTTCTAAGTATGTACAGTAAACAAAACACAGAACAGTATCACCGTTCCTCACCAGTAGGCAAAGGTATCAAACATCAGTATGCTTTTAGTAGTAAGTGAAATGTCCATTACAAAAGGTTGGCATCAAATGATTTAGTCTGATCGTAGTTATCATATTGGCAACAGTATTTCTAATGATACCCAGCCAGCACTAGGTAAAGCCTCACCCATTCTGAAACAAATGTGTGCTAAAACATGTTGGTTGAATGACTTGCAGACTACTGCAAATGTGCCACTAGCCAACCCCACAAATCCCCAGAGAGCATACATTTTGGTGTCTGTACTGTACCAGGACAGCAATGGAATTCTTTTATGGGTGAGGACATTGTTATCCTTCTTGGAAACCAGGAGAATCTCTTGTTGTTACCATCTTTATCTGTACCCATAACAAGTGGTGGAGAAGATTTTTACTGCTGCGCATTGCTGTCTGTGACAGGTTCCCAAAAGCAGTGGCATGCTTTGCTTTGGGGGCATTTGGAGGGAAGGGGAATGTGGCGCTATGTTTGGAATCTGAGATGGGTCCGGATGCCAGCCAGCACGTCTCTAGCCACCCCTACCCTTTTTACCCTCCCCCATCTTGCTCTCCTGCCTCCCTTTCCCCGGCCTTCCCTTGACGTCATCACAGCCCGTGCGAACTAAATTTCCTCCTGTTCCTCAGTGGAACCAGCATATTGATAGAAGGCAGCTCCTCTGAAAAAGCCTTGCTTCTGTTTTTAGATGGATGACAGCCCACATCTTGTTTGCATGCCCCCTAACCCTTTTTGCACATCCTGTTGCATGTGGGTGGAAGTGTGTTCTGATTAATTTCAAGACACACCCCATTTAAAGTTGAGCTCAGAAAGAGGTGTTTTAAGCTGTTTTATTTACTTATAGATTGACTGTTTTACTCATTGACTTGAGTGATTAAAGGACAGTCAAAAAAGGCTATTTGCAACCTAATGATTTTGTTTTTTTGTTATCAGGGATTGTTGACAGTTTTCAGAGAAAAATGGCCAGACAGTTCCCCAGCTGACCTCTGAGCTCTCTCACAATCCATCAACGCAAGAGCTCCTTGAACTTCGGGCCGTTACGTTTCAGGGTTGGGGGGAGAAATCAATCAAGATAATTGTGGATCCTTCTTGACACAGTCCAATACTCTTTGCTTTGCTATACGTGTTAGCATAGCTCCCTGCCTAATCCAAGGAGAGACAATCTGAATGTTTCAAATGCCCGCTGGGGGTTTTCATCAAGGCGCTGAGGGATGCTAGGCGAGTGTGGGCCTGCCTTCCTCTTTCTCAAAGAGAAGACAGTCTGTAAATGTCTTTTATTTCATTTATCATTTCAATCCTGAGGGCAGGTACTATAGGCTCAGCAAATATGCCTATAGTACCCTGTTGTTGAAACATTAAATAAATGTTGCTTTTGGATTTAAGCCAACATTGAAATTGAATGGAGATAAACTCTGTTTCAGCATTACAGAAACAAGACAAGGGTGTGGTGGTCAGGTGTAGGTGAGGCTTTTTGTTGACACTGTAGATGTCACGTGCAGGTTGGTGTCACAGGGTTTAAATTCCAAGCCACGCCAAGTCCATGCCAGATGATAACAAAGACAGCTTTGAGTATCACAAATTACTTTTCCATGTACAATGTTCAATCAAGCTGAAGTCACCCGCTTTTAGGGCTTGATGAGGATGCTGATGAACTGCAAACGAAACATACTGCTCTGAGCCTGACAGAAAGCTCAGTGTTGGCAGAAACAATCATTGGCATCATTTTCTGCCCTTGTATGGACTGTATATTCTGATGAAAGGTGATGATACAGAGTTCAGAGAATAGACACAGATCATGTGGGCTTAGCTGATGTCTTTTCACTAACCTGGCTGCACCTGCACCACATTTATTGACTTTATGCTAACAAATGTTGGTGAATTGATTGCTGTCTGGCCACACAGATAGGGCTGAAGTCAAGCTGAGAGAATAAAAACTCAGAGTGGGAGGCCTTGGTCCTGATTCATTGTGATTGCAAAATCCTAATTAAAGTTAGTTAGTTCTGTGGCGATCGCAGAGATACAACAACAAAGCTGATGTTGTGCCCCGGCTTTCACAAGAAAGGAAATAAGGGTATTGTCAGAGCTGGCGGCCAAGACTAGGGCCTTACTTGATAGAGCAATGAGAGCACAGGAAACTACATCATAATGCCAAAATCCGTTTAGAGCAGTGACTGCTTTTTGTTTAGCCTGCTCTTTGTGTTCTGGTTTTTAGCTCTTCCATGTGGCGTACGTCCTCCTCAAGTTTGCTAATTCACCTCGACCTGACCTCTGGGTGCTCGAGCGCTCTGTAGACAACGGGAGAACCTTCATACCCTGGCAGTATTTTGCACGTAAGTTCCTATGTGATTGTCTTTTTGCAACATTACAATTTTCATTGTATTCTTAAAACCAAGTCAGATGGTCAGATTTTGGGCTGGAAATCAACAGTAAAAGTTGCTTACACATATAACCTGCCAGTTCCCCAACTGTCAGTGATTTGTAGGTTAATCTAGTAAATCTGGAATGCATGTTTGTATTTTTTAAGTAAATTATATTCTTGTAAATGAATGTCTGCTATTCATCGGCTGTACAATTCCATAGTGATCCCTACTTGATGACAGCTTTTACACTTTTTGTTTATTGCACGAGGTAGCAGGATTTCTGTTCAGATGGTGTGTTTGGAATACACAGAAGACATTGGAAAGTGATTCATAAGAAGTACAGTGCAAAAACATAACAGCAGCAACCACTCATTAAGAAAATCTTGTTAGAATCACAAAAACACAGATATGGGGGATTGTCTTGTCTTTGTAATAAACAATTGTTAAATCATAATTAGCAGATTTTGTTTTAAAAAAAATGCTTTTTTTTATGGCAGACGTTATGACTATTTAAGGAAATGCACAGGTGTAACTAACAATGACCCACTAAACTATGCCAGAAATCCATCATGTAGAGTACAAGACTGGCACTGCTGAATGGAATGTAGCCATTATTATCGTTATTAATTACGCCTGTGTCTTTCCTGCCATGACAAGTCAGAATGTCTGCTCTGAAAAAGACCCATTGTGAGAATAGATTATAATTTGTTTAATAGCGCACATTTAATCCTGGCAGAATGATCAGCCTGCTTAAGAATTTAAGACAGGAAGTGTGAGGAAAAAAAGAGGAAATCAGAAGTAACCACAGAACATTGAATGAATTCCAGGATAAATGTCAGGCTTAAAACGTTTATGCTTTGGGGGTAAATTTTGGGTAAAAAGTGGCAAGTGGTGGTATGCAGTATATTTCAAACTTAATTTCCACGCCTGTTATTTCATACAATATCCAAATTACCTGAACTTCACACCTGAAAACATACTGAATTGGCACATCTGAGATGTGAAGTCTAATATCCAGGAGGCACCTGTGCACACAGATTGCCAGGAGACACAGCTGTGACTCATCAGATTTATAATATAAGAGTTTCTCTTTGCTATCGTTTTTACTTGATCCAAGTTCATGTTCGTGCAGAGACTCCACAACTCTCATCATTCATTCACTAAGTTTTAATGCTTTTTTTTGGGCTTTGTTTCTTTTTTCGCAAATGTTGTAACTGGATGTTACTCATCCTATAATTGTACAAATAACAATAGTACAAAAACACACGTATCGATGCAAGAAATTTCAAACATTACATATTTAACTTATTTTCATTTTTTAAATCCTGATAAATCCATTTGTCTCTTACATATCAGACTGCAAGCACCTGAACACAACAGTCATTGTTTCAGTAACTAAGTATTGGTGTGTTATAATAATTGGCGATAGAGAGTAGCTTTACAGAAGTCATCCATGGGATAATATTATTGTCTTTACATTAAAATGAAAAAGAAATGGAATATGGGGTGAGAAGTTAAAAGGCTTTTAATTAAAACATTTCTTTTTGGCAGATTCAAAGCGTGAGTGTATTGAAAAGTTCGGAAAGCACCCCAATGCTCGTATAGTGCATGATGATGACCAGATCTGCACCACAGACTACTCACGGATCGTCCCTTTGGAGAACGGAGAGGTAAAATATCATATTAAGTTCTAGGAAAACTATACCAAAATTGTGATAGTTTATGAGGTATCAGAAACAATCTTGTGAAATAAATACATTTGTGACGTCTAGATTGTGGTGTCTCTGGTCAACGGTCGGCCGGGGTCCAAAAACTTCACCTACTCGCCAGTGCTGCAGGACTTCACAAAGGCCACCAACATTCGTCTGCGCTTTCTCCGCACCAACACCTTGCTGGGCCACCTGATCTCTAAGGCCCAGAGAGATCCTACCGTCACACGCAGGGTGAGGCACATACTGTACGACCTCACACAAAGGTGTCATGCTGGCAGACTCTTGTTTCCCATTTGGGCAAGCCACATTTACAACTCTGACCCACCTACCCTCCAGCTTCCTTTTTGCTGACACAAACACACTGACCTGCTCCCCCCATCTCACACATTCATCCTTGTCAGAGCCTAATGCCATATCTGTCTGTCCAGTCATCATAATAATTCCTTTTGTAGAGACAGCTAGGACTACAGGTGCATAATATGACATTTCTCCTTACAGCAGGATAATGTATGTTAATATATCCTGTAACATAGCTTTAGTGAAATTGTATAAAGTAAATCTCTTAAAGATGGAATTCCAGAAATGTATCCTCAGCATTTATGTCCAAAACAGCTCATTAATTCATCTTTATTTTACATGCTGAGAATAGCTCAGTGATGTCAGCTGTTCATTCGTATCTTATCTCTTTTGTCGCACTGATTCACCTCATAAAACTAGCCTTGGCCCATGGATCATGGTTTAAGTTTCTACTAGTCAAAACGTGTGACTCACTTCTTCTGACAAGCAAAGTCAGACATTTGTTCTAGTGTGGGTGATGTTGCAGATAACATAGCTGTTACTTTGAAAATGTAGCTGGTGATAACATTTCCCCTATTTGTTGACAGTATTACTATAGTATCAAAGACATCAGCATTGGTGGACGCTGTGTTTGCCATGGCCATGCGCACGTGTGTGGTGGGGGGCGTAACCAGGACAACCCAAAGAGGTTAGTAATGTTCTTAATATTATGCAATGCTATTATTTTTGACACAATACTTGTGTGTGGTTAAAGCATTTTTCATCACTCATTAATTATAACCTGAACCGGTTCCTAATAAGCATTTTAAAAGTTAACTTTGATGTATAGCTTCAACCAGTAAATCCATTTCATGTGTTTATTCATTAACAGCAGTGAATAGTCTTTTTGTACAATGGGCTTCTGTGTATAAACAGTGTACTGAGATGACTTAATGCTGAAAAAATAGAGGCAAAGACCACAGAAATGCTGCCAGATCTAGTGATTTTAGTGATAGTGAATTGTTTTTGAGGAAGGACAATTACCTCATATGTTTTTACATTGACATCACCATTGTAAAGGGGAGCAGATTATTTTAATTACTCTGTTTACTGGCTGTGACGTTGTAAATAGTTGGTAAAAGGGCAAGATGTGTGATAAAGTGCTGCTCTGTTGCCCTCTGTATTCTGAACAGCTAAATAACAGAATAACATAACATTCATGGATGCTTCATTGTTGCTTTATTGTTTACTACCAACTTGGGCATTTTAAATGAATGTTCCCATTGGCTTAAAGCTGCTCCTATCAATGTTTTTATATTAACAATGGATGAAATGACTTTGCATAATGTGAAAAGTGTTGTTTGGAGTGACAAACACACAAAATTATTACCTGACTCTGCAGTTCATTTCAGCAATACAGAGCGTTTTAGTGTCTTTCAGCTCATTGTATTGTTTTTTTTTGGCTCACAGCTTTACTGTTTTGGTTCTTTCTCACTGTTTTCAGAAAACAGCGCTGATACTTGCCCAGCACCAAATGACAGACAGACAAAGTTAGCACTAGCTAGCTGGCAGCTAAAGAGTCAGATACTACTCTCAGGAGTTGGTAGAGACCAAAAAAGAGCTAAAAGTAGAATGTTGGACTTACATTCATCAGGTTATCTGAAACATTGACTCCAAATGAATGCTAATGTTGTGTCCGCTGTATAAATAGACAAGCGTTTGCCATAACACTTTGAAAAGGTAAGAATATGTCTGTGTGTACAGCTTGTTCTGCTGCCCTCAAGTGGGTAACAAAATAAATTAATGTAAGTTTAAGAAAGTTTTGGTTTTGTTGCAAATTAAAATGTGAGTATTACTAAATCCAGGTGTCTCTGTATCTCCCGTCTGTAGACTCCAGTGTGAGTGCCAACACAACACTTGTGGTGAGACATGTGACCGCTGCTGTCCAGGCTTTAACCAGAAGCCATGGCGTGTCGCGACTGTTGACAGCTCCAATGAGTGTCATCGTAAGTGTACATGTACAATGGTTCATTCAGTGTGTAAACAAAACCACAATCTGCTTCTCTCCACGCTGCTGGCTCCATAAACTACAGCCCCCAGAGCGGACTGAAGTGTCCTCTTGATATTTAAGCCCTGTTGTGGATGCCCTGTTATGGTATTGTAGAGAGCCTCAGTTGAATAGTTGAGAGGACATTCCTCATATGGTATGTATGAAGAACAGCACAATGCACAACTAGCTCCAGGATAACAGCTGTTTTGTTATACTAGCTCCAGGATAACAGCTTTTTTGTCAGCTAGTCAGCTAGTCAGCCAGGTAGCCAGGCCCGCGCCAGCCTGCCAGATAGTCCCCAATGCCAGTTTATCGGCGAGCCACCCAGTCAGCCAGCAGAGCCTGCGTCAACTGGAATCTAATTGCTTTGGACTGTTGGCAAATTTTACCTTCATGAAAAATGACCTTGTTGCAGCCCCAAAAAAAACAGAGAGAAAGATGAAGAAGACTCTAATTAGTGCACTTATGCAGTGGAAATGCACCCTAACCACTCATAAACTTTAATGAGACAGGGGTGGTATAGAGGAAGAGGATGCGCCTTCTTGTTTACTTTGGATTTTATAGTTTCTCTTCATACTTAACACCCAGACTTAAAACTCTTTTTTGGAGAATGAGTAGCTTAAGGTGCTTAAACACTGACAGGGGTAGTCTGCTGAGGTGTATAGAGTAATTGTGTGTGTGTGTGTGTGTGTGTGTGTGTGTGTGTGTGTGTGTGTGTGTGCACGTGCGTGCGTGCGTCTGTCTCGGGGGTTTCCTCCTCAGCTTGCCAGTGTTTCTCCCATGCCTTTGACTGTTATTATGACCAAGATGTGGAAAAGAGGGGAGCAAGTTTAGACACCTTCGGAAGGTACGACGGAGGAGGAGTGTGCATCAACTGCCAGGTATGAAATGCATGTCAAGTCTAAACTGATTCCTGTGTGTGGTTGTAGGAGAGGTGGAAGGTATACAAAATTATAGAAAAAAATACGATGTTGTCTGTGTGTATCTTTATTGAGTCCTATATGGAGCATTTGATACTGCTGCACCATTTTGGGTTTGTGATGTTGAAACAAACTTTTTCCATTTGCTCTTACTACTCCAAGAAATTGATTTTGTTTAATTTTCTTTCGTCAAAAAAAAGTTTATTAAGTGTTTATTCATGATAAGTGTAAGCGTCCCTCTGGACTATGATACAGAGGCAAGAGTGTATGAAAGCATTGTGTCCTGTCAAATGCGTCAATGTGCTTTTTAAGTGAGAGATTCTAAGTTACAGATTAATGAAGACTCTTGTGCTCATTATGTAAGAATTATGGCTCACACATTAGTTGTGTGTTCTTCTTTAGCACAACACTGCTGGAGTGAACTGTGAGCAATGCCTTGAAGGTTTCTACAGACCTTATGGAGTACCTCCTGAGTCTCCCACCGGATGCATACGTGAGTTGCATTTTCTGTGTTTGTCCACTTGATTTAATGTAACATTGTAATGCACAATTTTAAATTCTCCTTTTTGTGTTACTTCCTTTTTTGATCATTGTGTGCAAGTGCTGCAATTTGTTTTCATTTTGTATCGCTAGACATGGTTGTGGAAATGACATTAAATGGATATAAATTCTTCAGGTACCAGTTCAAATCAGTTTCTGCAGCTGCTTCAATTAATGCAATGAAAGCATATTACGAGGATATAACTTGTTAGGGTTGAACTTTGCCATCTGTCAAATTTCCAGGCTATAGCACTAGATAATGTAATAGAAATATAACGTCTCACCATGTAGGTATTTGACCTGCAGTATGTATGACGAACAAGTGAAGCCAAAACAGTGTTATATTCACAGAGAGGCATCATTGTCTTGTTTGAGACAGACACAAATGGCATCATGGCACAAGCACCAATGGCACCACTGCTTATATTATTGCTAAATTGGGCTCTGCTCTTGTTCACATTACTTTAATGGTCCCTGGCTGTTGCTCGCCATATAAATAGCTGCCAGTTGTGTTTGGACATTAGAGAGTAGTGGAATTAAACTGGTTGCCCTGAGCACTTTGAAAAGTAAACCATAAAATCCATAAAATCAATTAAGTCAGCTCAGCAGAAGAAGGTGTTTGTTTTTGCAAAAGCAGAGTCACTAAAGGTTCAATAATCATTGTTTCTTCTGAGATCTCTCATTTTGAGATGATCGATAGAATAGTTGAAAGCTTTCTGAGCTTGTAACTTATATTTTATGTCATGTACAGTAAATGTGTTTTTGCCACAACTAGGGCTGGGTATCATTCAAAAAATGTTGGTACCGGTACTGATAACAATACCGTGACTTCGATACCGGTTCCTAAACAATACTTTTTTCGATGCCAATTTTATAAAACAAAAAGAAATTACAACATTACACATTACGGCACAAATCGTTTTATTTACTTCGTGAATCCTATCTCTATGCTTGTTTTTCCTGCGTGTCTCTACAACGTGTAACGTTAGACAGCCAATCCCCAACATTATTAGATCTTGGTAGAAGCATGCTGCATGCTTATTGGGTCACTGACGCTGATGCGATTTACTCCTTAGGTATTGAAATTGGATATTGAATGACGAGGCATTTTTCGATACTCGATACTTTATAGGCAATTTGGTCTGTGCCTAAAAAGTCTTGAATTCGGTACCCAACCCTAGCCACAACCAGTAATTCTGTAAGGTGTTTATGCATATGGATGTCCATGTTAAAAGTCTACATCGATGCATCTGAAGGTGCACATTTGTCTGTAAATGTTAATTGATAAAGAAACCATGCAACCCCACCAGCCTGCAGGTGTGATGAAAGGACTACAGTCGGCTGTGAAATGGGGTCTGGAAGGTGTATCTGCAAGCCACAATTTGCTGGAGAAAACTGCGATCGCTGTGCTGAGGGATACTATTACTACCCTCAGTGCATTCGTAAGTTTCTTTTTCTCTTATCACATACAAGATACCCAATTTAGCTTTATCCTTACCCTTGTCCCTTTGGATCATGGACAACAGATACAAATGTTTGTGTTTGGGAGCTCAGTGTATCAAGGTATACACAGTCAGGTGAAACTGAGTCCACTCTTTGACGTCTGGAATCAGTTTCATGTTCCCCCTTTTTTCTTTGTCAGGTTTCCCCTTGAGGGAGGAATATAACTTTTTTGGACTTGTTATTATTATATAATCAAAGAAGTATGTACATGCAGGAGGATGTATGCACATGCTACAGTATTGACTAACTGTTCCACATGCCACACCTTCATCTTAAACTCAGATATTAGACACACAAGGAGAATTTCCCCATCTTATCTCATTCTGATCTGGCTACAGACTCAGGTGTCTGCCAGGGCGCAGAGATAAGCCACCCAGTCTTTCATCTTCCATCTTTTTGAGTAGTTTGTTCTTCCAGTCTTTGACTGACATAAGTCCTTTCTAAGGTCTCTAGTTGAACTTGCTACAGCATTCAGCTTCTGTTTTCCTGGAATTTGAACTTCTAAACTGACGGTCACTCAAACTTTAAACTTTAAAAATGTAATCAAACTTTAAATTTAACTTGAATTAGTTTAACTAGTCCATATAATGGGTCATAGAGAGGCACCCTATCCATGTAAAGAGTTACATTTATTTTTCCCTAATCCTAATTATACCATTCACTGTAAACCACTTTGCTTGACCTGTGGTATCATCCTTAACATTCATGCTTGTTTTATTCAGCTATAATACATGACACATCTGTATTCTGCCCCAGGTGTAATGTTTCTTATGTCACATAACGTGAAATTAATTGTAGACTGAAAACGTCTTGGCATTTTATGAGCAATAGATAGATTTATTACTAGAAGTTATTAAAACTAGGTCTCTCATCTCCAGGTTGTTAGCACTGACACACTGTCTAAACATGCATGACAGTCATTAGGAGGCTGTCTGGGTTCCAGGCTCTTCTCTGCTGTTTTGTGTGATACAGTAGATCAAAGTCAATTTAGTTTTTTGCTGGTAGTAGGCTATGATTCTTTACATATAGGGATCACAATGTTACAGGAAGAGTTTGACACTTAAAATTATTTGGGACTTATTTGTTTTCTTACCAAAAGTTAGATGAGAGGATTGCTACTACTCTTTTGTCTGTTAATGCTAGATATGTAGTAGTTAGCTTAGCTTAGCATAATGACTGGAAAAGGGGAAACAGCAAGCCTGGATCTATCTGGCTCTATCTAAAGTTACTGAAACCACTAAGAAAGTGAATGAGCATATTTTTCAAAATGTTGAACTATTCCTTTAATAATGTTTGCCTCTATCTGCATTGCATTCTCTTGTTTATGTTTTTTTTTTTTCATGTCAATTTTAAATGTTACAGCAAAAGCAATGCCCCACTGCGATAAATAAAGTTGACACTTGGGGTTTTACTTCATCACCGTTTCCCATCAGTGGATGTCTTAATTTCGTTGCCTTTCCTTTGCAATCAGGATATCCCGTATACCAGACGACCACCAAATCCCCTGCAGGACCTATTGTGGGTAAGTTCAATCAACGAGATGTTGCAGTGTCTCATACCACAATTTAGCTTGACAGATGTATTTAAACAATCATTTAAAATGCTTTTACTGTTGATCCTATTTAGTTCCTCTTTGTTTCTCCATCCTTTTCCTTTCTCTCTGGATAGGGCCCACCGCTTGCCCTATGGGTTATTTCGGCTCACCCAGCTGTCAGCGTGAGTGTGATTACACATGATATGTTGTGCTACTATTCTTTCATTTTTATTGCTTCTTCTCATTTGCATTACTGTATTTAAAAAAAATATATAAAAGAATGAAACTGAATCCTCTTTAAGAGCTTTTTTACAGGGCAGTCCTCTACTTTTATGTCACCTGAGTCACATTTACTTCCAGGCAGCCCTGGTTGATAAAAAGTGCTTTGGAGGACTATGTAAGGTACCACTAAGTCTGACTTGTTTTTTTGTAGAGTTAAATGTTATGATGTGATGTTAACATGTGGCAAGGGGCAGTCAAGAAAGGCTTAATGTATATAGACACGACTTAAGGTCAGACAATGTTTGTAGGCCTTATGAAAACACAACTGGCAGTAGGCCTATATTATGATTATGGGTTGAATGCGACGGTTGAAATGAATGAGTAAATCTGCTGCTCAGTGAAAGCAGATCTCTTGCAATCGTTGAGCAAAATTGATGGTCTTAAATTATCATGTCTGTCGGCTGGGGATTTAAGTTCAAGTGGCCTCCCTCCTCTCATGATAGCAATAGTCAGTTGGGACTGTGAGAACTAACCAGTCTATTATTAGTTGTTATAAATTCCCTTTTCTGGTTTCCCCCAAGCTGGAAAACACATTATTAGTAATATGGCATTTCTATTAAAACAAAGACCTTTAGTCCTGTCTTATAATTTGTCAGAGAATCTAAGCAAACAATAACTTTCCTTTAACTTGTATGAAGAATGTGCCCTGGGAGCTGACTGAGAAGGAATTTTATCAGCAGCCTTAGAAAAGCTGATTTTGCTTAGGGGCAAAAGCAGTGTAAGTCTCTCTGGTGGCTGTCCTGTCTTAGTGCCAAGTCTATTCACATACCAATACCAAGGGAGGCTTGGTAAGACGTGAGCACCAGTGTAGCCGTACCACTGTGTGCCACAATATGAGAATAGTTCAATTGACGGAAGTATTTGTCATTCCCTGTTATTCAGCTGGACCAAAGAAAGAACTTAGTCTCATTTATAAGCAGGCTTCAGGGTTCAACTGGGTTACTCATTTGAATTTCTATTAGCTAGGATTTAATTGGTTTACTTTTATTGTTAAAATAAACATTTCTAATGTGTTTGTGCACAGAGTGTATATGTGACTACAGAGGGACAGCATACGGGGTGTGCGATGCTTCAGGTCGCTGTCTGTGCCGTCAGGGTGTGGAGGGGGAGCGATGCGACCGCTGTCGCCAAGGATACCACTCCTTCCCAAACTGTCGGGGTGAGAAAGAATCACCATGCCAACGAGCATTTAGTGTAACTTGTCTAAATAATTATTAAACATGACCTTTATTTTTTAAGTAGATTGCCACGAGAGGTTATGATGTACATGTAAACAAAGACAGCATGTCACAAAAGGAAATGGGGATTTGTTTCCATATGGCTATGTAGCCAGTAGTGATATTTCTGGACTAATTGCAGATAAACAGTAAGGGTTGGTGCGTAAAGAATTTTAACAGTTTGTCCGGCGAACTTTCGCTTGATTGTTAGACAAAAGTGTCCCTTTCTCTGCGTGAACATGCTCACACTAGTTTCTGGAGCAAGTAGACTTCAAGCAGGGCTAAGTTTTAGGCAATTTTAAACTCTATGCTTAAGACCTTTGACACTTGAACCTTGAGGCTCTAAAATGACTTCCTGAGTAGCCCACACCAACAGAATCTTTTTTATATTTTCACCAGCTGAAATTTTAACAATCGCACAATGTTTATATAAATGAATGTTTTTTTTAAAAGTATTCTTTAACCGATTTTATGTAGATTTTAAGGAACCCTGCAGCCCTATACAGATACAAACTGAATGATAACTGATTATTTTGATTCTAATAAGAAATAAGGAGTGTCTAACTGTGCAAATTTGCAAAAGCAGCAGCTCATGACCCTCTTTCTCTTCCTCCAGAGTGTGTCTGTGATGGGGCTGGTGTGGCTGACGGTGTGTGCAGTCCAAATGGCCAGTGTGTTTGCTTTCCTAACTATGCGGGACAGGATTGTGACGAATGTGCACCAGGCTACTATGGATACCCAGACTGTGCTGGTGAGTGGCTTTGATCCCTCTTACCACGACAGATAGACCAGTTGTGTGCATGAGATCTTAGTGCTGGTGGAAAAAATGCTGCTGCTGGTTTCACTGGGCTTACTGTGGCCTCTTCTCATGACTCTGTGGAGCAAACATGCTCCTTCTCCCACAGTATCCCGTAAAACCCTATGTTGTCATCCGCATTTATTTGTTAATCTATTCTGCATAACACAACTTTTCTCAGAGAGCTGGAGCATGAGAAATATATTCTTCCTTCTAGGGAATCATATTCCCAAGAATAGACAACTGGGAATCACGGAAGGAAATCAGATTCTGGAAAACAGAAAAAAAACAGGATTCATTTTAAACCCTTTTTTCATACCAGATTCACCTAACCCTTATGATGATAAAACTACAGGCTTACATTTGAGGTTCTTACTTCAACTTGTTTCTGTCCCCAGTCTGCCAATGTTCACAGGAAGGCTCATACGGCAGCATATGCAACCCACTGTCGGGTCAGTGTCTGTGTCTCCCAGGGGTGGTGGGCCAGCAGTGTGACCGCTGTGCCTCTGGACTCAGGTTCCCCCAGTGCTCAGGTAACCACATCAGGAACCATCATACTCATGAATTAAGTCATATTGGGAGCAGCAGTTAGACCAGTGGTATTTAATATGGCATGGTTTAGTAATGTCCACTTGATATAAAATATTTTACTACCTTTAAGCCATGCTTGATAGTCCGCTGCAGAAAGTAACAATACAATTTGCTGATTTACTAATGTTTTTGTTGTGGATTCATTTTGTGCTTTCAGCCCCTATCAGTGTGTGTAACCAAGCAGGAACTGAAGCCACTGATCCACGAACGGTATGTTACTCTCAATAAACTTCTTTGGACGCTTCAGAAGAGGAAATTATCTTCACTAGATTTTTCTGCGTGCGAAAGTCGTCGGACGACACCAGTTTCTGAACATACCCATGCTGAGAAATACAGAGACGGTTTTGTGGAGCTGATAATCATAATTAGCTTTGTATCAACTCATTTGGCAATGGTTTAAATGTACCGGACGTTCATTAATATAAAGAAGTTACGCACTAAAGCTTTAAAGAGGAAGAAAAACAATAACTAGTTTCTGGATGGTCATCCCTCCACTCTATTTTGGAACATATCCTATGTTTGAAAAAAAGAAAAACTTAAAATTTCCAGTCATTCAGAAAACTGGCTCTGCAGCCTGTGACTGATTTCAGTCAGTTTAGATTTTAAACAAATATAACCTGGCATTCAACAGTAGCTATCAGTTTCAACAGTCCTTAGATTCCTTATCTGTTATTTCAGGGCTCCTGCCGCTGCCTAGCAAACGTGGAGGGAACCCTGTGTGACAGGTGTAAACCTCTCTACTGGAAACTAAATACAGACAACTCTCGTGGCTGTATAGGTAAGTGACCGGAAATCTAAAAAGAACGGAAAACTGTTAATGACTTAATTTTGTGAATGATGTAAGAAAATAGGAAAAAAGGAAATACTTAGTTGACCACCTGTCAGCCAAAAATGCCCCTGTCTAATTCATTTTCTCGAGGAGTATTACCGGTAGTTCGGATCACTGACCCCATTTTTTCCCACTGCATTGAATCAGTAGCAATCTGACAAGGCACTGATATGGGTCTTGGCCCCTCTTACCCAGTGGATATGTCAACACAACCCTGTCAACAAGGCCTGATCTGCCTTCCTGTCCCTAAGAGGGGAGCTGAGGAAAAACACATAAATAAAGGCAAATTCCTGTTAACTGCTCAGTGTGGAGCTGCAAGCAAAACCAAAACCTTCATGCTGTGACTTTGTAGTAATAAGTACCTAGTGGCACGTTAAAAACAATACCTCTGGACTTCTACACCCAGACAAAAATAACTCTGTCTTAATCCTCTGAAAATGCTTGATTTTGAGAATAATAAGGTGGCTCCCATTATTCAGCCAGAGAGGGAACAGCTTCAGGCTGCCAGCTACCTGTCTAATGTTGCAGAACAAGAATGTTGTCTCTACCACAACCCCTGAAGACAAGAAGAAAATGGAAAAAAGAACTTTTAATATCCTAAGAATGCCTCTGGTGGACTGTGGCCGGACATTAAGGGGAAGTTTTTTTTCACTGTGTTGAAAGCAAGCTGTGGCAGTAAAGCTATTTTTGACCTTTGATGTGCAGATCTGTGAAGATTGTGGGGTTTTGTGCTGTTGCGTTTCACCCATGAAAGTGACAAATTCCTGCAATCAGAGTCTATTCACTGGAGATCCACCTTTATACTTTCATAACCTCTCCCCCATATTTCTCTCTCTGACTCTCTAATACCAGAGTGTCGGTGTGATGTGAAAGGGACCCTGAGTGGTGTTGGAGAGTGTGAACAGGTGAGTATTTCATTATTACCTGCAGTGACTGATACACATCTATTAATCAAATTAGATGAAACTGTTATCGTACCGAGTTTTGAATGAATGGCTCAGCCACAGTTTTGTTTGTCTTATATTCTCCTGATTATCTGTTTGTTTAGAAAAGTGGACAGTGTCACTGTAAACCTAATGCATGTGGACATGCATGTGACACCTGTAAAGATGGATACTTCCTGCTGCAGAGAAAGCAGTATTTGGGCTGTCAAGGTAAGACAATCTTTTTAACCAAACTAATACCACATCTCACTTACATAGTATGTACTGTTAACTATGTTACTACAGCATATGATAATATGAGGAATAATGAATAAGCATGCAGGCTGTTACCTTCAACAGAAGGTTTAAATCAGGTTAACCAGAAAATCTTGTTTCTGTGGACCTCCAGCGGTTTAACATCTCATTGTTGCAGTGATATACAGTATAAGTGTACTCAGGATGTGGTCAGTAGTACACGCATCCTCACAAATAATGACTTTTACTCTCCCTGACAGGTTGTCAGTGTGATGTAGGTGGTGCCATTGGCATGGCGTGCGATGAGATGTCGGGACAGTGTTGGTGTCGGAAGAATGTAGTTGGCCGTGAATGCACTGAGTAAGATAATTATAATGCTTTAAAAAATGTTAGGATTCAGGCAAAAGTTAACATTAAATATTTTCTCTTATGCAAATAGAACAAAGTTTTCATCAAATTCCCATGCCCCTTGTAGGCCAGCTCCAAGTTACTATTTCCCCACTCTCCATCAACTGAAGTTTGAGGTTGAGGATGGCACTACGCCAAATGCCAGACCAGTCCGCTTTGGTTATAACGCCCAAGAGTTCCCAGATTTCAGCTGGAAAGGTTATGCTGTAATGTCTCCTGCACAGGTTTGTACATATTTACATTGGTACCTTAATATATTTGATACACAAATGTGATTATTCTTATAAATTAAAGTATGGCCAGGCAGTTTTTTGAAATATCTGCCATTTCAACAACCTTATAGCGTCCTTTTTCAGTCTATTCTCATGCCACCATGAATGTTTTACTTTTACTTCTGCACTGATATTCCTGCTTAAAGCACACAATCTTCTATTATATCAGGGCTGATGTGGGATTGTGGACACCGGGGGCCAGATATAAACGATGGGTTCGCACAAAAACCATGCATACACCTTTTCCCATACATAAACTGATATTTATAAAGGAAGAATGTGCGGTGAGAATATATTGATGTGGAAACAGATCTTTAGGGCGTTCTCTACATCCTTTTAAGGCTACATGTGAGAGTGGAAATGAGGCTCGTGCATGTGCACCCAGCTCCACAGTAATTGAGATTCATAAAAATCAGGCGAACGTGCATCTTTATACAATGCTATAAGAGACGAAAATAATGCGCATGCACATTTCTGTTTTTGTGCGTACACAACATTTTAGTCGTCAGTCTACACAGAGTTGTATGCATCTGGCCCCAGCTCTTTTAGAACTTACACTATCTCTCTTCAGCCGGAGGTGATCCTCACGCTTACCCTTGGCTTTCCTGGCCCTTTCCATATTATAATGCGCTACTCAACCCCCCAAAGAAAGGGGAGAGCACGAGTGAGAGCAAGGATCTTGGTGGTGGACGAAGCGGGTTTTCAGTCTTGCTGTGACTGTAAGTGAAGGGCCTGCCATCCTTTGGCTGTATTGTTCTCTCTTCACCCTGCTTGCTGTCTGTTGATTAACCCGCTCTCTCTGCTTAAGATCTCTGCCCACCTGACATAATTTTGAACCTTTCTCTTAACATTATACCTTCATCGTCTACTCAAACCCGCGCCATTGCAGTCAGCTGTGTGTCACTCTCGTCCCTGCAGAGTGAAGTCAGAGTAACAGTGCATGTTGACCCAAAAGAGGAGAGGCAGCACTTATTCCGTGTGGTTCTGCGGTTCACTAACCCGAGCAGCACCAGCGTGACAGGTAGCATCAAGGCTACCAATAACAAAGGCACTGAAGGTGAGGCTGCCTCTGACATTAAATCAGCGCTTACATTTCATAAACATGAACATTGTCAAATCTAACCCAACATTGAAGAAATACATTAAACAACCCATTTCCTTTTTTGTCATCTACAGTATATGTAAGCTTGGTGCATGATGTGTCTTATGCTTCTGATGTCCCACCTGTCAACTGATAATGTGTAACACAACAGATATTTCTGCTTGCTGTTCTTCAGGGTCAGACCAGAGTAAGGAAGTAATATTCCCTAAGAGTCCCTCCCCATCCTTCCTCACTGTCCCAGGAGAGGGCTTCGCTGAGCCCTTTGCATTGAGCCCTGGGAAATGGATCATTCACATAAGGGCAGAGGGGCTTCTGCTGGTGAGTTTATAAGGCAGACATCAATCCATCCATTATCTGTAACCGCTTATCCTATTCTTGTAGCTGACATTAGGAAGACAAAGATGTAGGAATGAATTGGAGTCTTCTGTTCTTTTGTTCATTGGAGAAAATATCAAACATACAATAGACTGAATACTAAAGTACACAGTGTCACTCTCACACTCCAGGACTATTTAGTGCTGCTGCCCCGGGATTACTATGAGGCACCTTTGCTGCAGGAGAAAATTACTCAGCCCTGCACATACTTACCCACTGTAAACAGAGATACAAAGTAAGTCTTTAACATTTCTGTTCAGAATGTTTGAGGTGTGTCCCTGTTTCATACTTAAGACTCATGCATAGGTAGTTTTTGTTTTCATAGCCATCCATCATTTTCTTCATACCACACTCACACCTCAAGTTTTCTATGTACAATTATTGGCTTGATAACCTAACATCCTACAGAAATCTATCATGATAAATATGAGGGTTTAAAATGTACAGATGATACAGATGAAAGGGAGAGGAATCGCCTATTTTTTAAGTACTATGCACTATGTTAGCAGAGAGTATACAAAATGGATAGCAAACAACAATTCCAAAATATTCCTTGCATTAACTAGAATGCTAAGCAATGTTAGACTTGGATTCCACATCAACTAAAACAGGACGAGTATGTAATTATCTCTCATTGTTCTTGCTGATTCTGCCTATTCATGCCTGCATCTTTCTCAGCTGTCTCTTGTATAAGCATGTTGCCATGGATGGCTTCAGCTCTGCACTGGGCTCTCAAGGAAAACTCTCCAGCCACAGTGGGCGCAAGAGGAGGCAGTCTCGTGTGCGCCGTCCCACCCCAGATCACCCTGAAATGGCCGCTCTCAGTGGCAGACAGGTAGAAGGCCTGCATACAGAGTTTTAACCAATTACTATTGGATTCTGAGTTTGGTTTCAATACTGTACCTTTAAAGCATGAGTAGGTTGAAGATAAAGCTATAATAAACTGAGGTCCTTTGGCAGGTTCTAATCTGCTATTTCAAAGTCCAGAATGAAAGCAGGTGATTGGAATTTTGGCATCAGGACCGTGGAACTACTTTCCAATTAGCTAAGGCTAGCAAAGGCTAAGGCTAAAACTTTTAAGTCAATACTTGAACATGCTTTTATAATATTTTACTGATTGCTTTTATTTACCTCCCTTAAAGAAGTATTTTACTAATTAGTGCTACATGGCCAGAAAAAAACAGAGAAAAGGGGCAGTGGTATTCTCTTTCGCTCAAAAGGTAGAAAACTACCAGAATGCACTGCGCCGCACCGGACTAATAAATGCTCCTGCATTGTGAGCACGTCACAGAATCAATATGGTGGCCGACTGGTTACAAACAATCTTGTCTTACAGTTAAACTGTAAGCTGAAATATGTTTCTGAAAACATTTTAAGCGAGGAATAGGCAGTATGAATGTTGTGTCCATATGCGAAAGGTCAATTTGGCCAGTAGGGAGATCTGGGCACTGATAAGAAACAGGGAAGTTTAACATAGTTAATGTACACATACTACCAACGTTATTATGATACAAAGTTGGTTGAATATCGGCAAAGCATCCCTTTAAGTAGTTTGTCCTTTTATTGGAGTTCATTAAAATAAACTAAAATGACTTTGTATGATCTGTGTCTTGTAGTCGCAGCTCCAACTCAGTCTACGCGTGCCTCGTCCTGGCCAATATGCCCTAGTCCTGGAGTACGCCAGCGAGGTGGACACTGTCCAGAATGTCAACATACTCATCAGTGGCCAGTCAGGTGGCCAGATCCCAGCCAGGGCCAACATTTACAGTTGCGCCTACAGGTGAGGCCTGTTTTTGATGCTTCAGCTTTCACAACATTTCTTGTACTAGTATTTTGTTGATTTATGTCTTTACAATTTGGACAAAATAATAGTGTTTTAGAGCTAGAAAGGTGTAGAAAATGTATGTTTTCAGCTGTTGTGTGTCACTTGCAGCTTTTTGTGCCGGAGTGTGGCAGTGGACAGCAGTAGTCAGGTGACGGTGTTGCAGCTTACTCACAAGACGGAGCTTCTACTGCAAACTTCCACTACATCATTCCTGCTGGTGAGGGAAATGTTTCCACAGAAGATGTATAATTGCTCAATATGTAGATGGCAGCATTGACATTTCAAATTAATTTGTTTCTCTCTGTAGTATAAAGTGTATGCAGTCCCTGCAGAAGAGTTCTCCATTGAGTATGTAGACCCAAAGGTGCTGTGTGTATCCACTCATGGTCGCTTCACTGAGGACAGGTTAGTCAGCTTGACTAAACCACATTGCATGCTTGTAAATACACTAATGCAGGAACATCAACACCCAGAAATGTAAGCTGCAATTTAGTAGATGATGCTACAAGACTAGACCTCTGTACTGTGTTGTTGTTTTGGAGTGTAGAGACACACATATCTGTTTTCCAGGTGTGGTGCACACATCTCTCCAGCTGTGTAAGCTCATTTACCTGAGGCTGTTGAACTGAGGCTGAAGGGTCAAACTCCCCTTTCACTCTCTGTCACACCTAATTTACTTACCTAATCTTACTCTGAACTTAATGACCAGGTTAGATATTACAGTTATACGTGTGTTTACACTGTCAGTGTGCAGTCCTGTCATTTACTGTGTAATTCAATTCTGAACAGTGTAGAAAAAGCCTTCCCAAAAGAGAAAAATATGTCACAAAAACAAATAGTAAGTTAATAGTATTTTGCAGAATATTGGATCTTCTTAAAAGTAGGAAACAGTTTGAACAGGATTTTCTTTTACATTTAGTTTCTGAATCTGGAAAGAAAAACACAAATTTGAAGTAAGTTTGACCAAATATTGGAGGTAGAATTAGGAAGAAAGGGGGCATGCAACCTGGAGGCACTGTTTGCCTTTAAAACTAAAGCTTTCCTTAGATGTGTGTATATTTAGTGTGTGATATCAGGATTTATGCACATTGATGAGACAGTGTGTGATAACCAGACGATTTCAAGATTTAAAAACAGATTATTGGTGATTAAAGTTGGTCACAACCTCTGACTGGCCACTGCCCCCACATTGTTCTGCTACAATAGCACTTGGTAAACACTATCACCAGGCTTTAAGTAACAACATCTTGTTGCTGTTTACTGTTTCCAGCCGGCACTGCGTTCTGAGGCGATTCGACAAGCCAACCTCAGCCTGGATTTTGTATGCTGCCCGTGATGGACAGCTATCTTCGGCACCAGCTGTTTCTCCCCAACGAAGAGAGAATGAGGATTGGAGACGGAGACGACAGACGGGGATTTTCCATGTCAGTGAACCTCAGAGTGATGGGATACTGCTTAAATTCCCTCAGGTAAAAACCTTGTTGAATAATTTGAGCTTTTCTGGACTTGACCCTGCTGCTGGGAGTTGGAGACATTCAATGAACAACCTCTGCCCTTACATTCATTTTCAATTTCACCACGACTGTTTGATGCTAAAACTTCCTCCTTTTTTTTTCCAGACGGAGATCCATTTCACTCCCAAAGTGCCCATCCCGGGCTCGTATGTGGTTGTGGTTCATTATCACCAGGCTGAACATACATCCTTCCCCGTAGAGGTCCGAGTGGACGCAGGGCGTGAATGGAAGGGTGAGTGTGTTGTGTGGAGGAAGAGGTAGACTGACTCCTGTCAAATGAAATCATATTCAAGAGTTTATTGGCTCCCATTTGATATAAGCATGGTTACTCCGGCAGTGACTGGGAAAGCCTTCTCAGTGAGGGGGTGATTCCTCCTTAAGAGCAGATTAAGTCCCTGGGGTCATGACAAGATGATCAAAGGCCTTGGACACACTTCCCTATATGGCTTTAGTGGATAGATGGATTATTGTGCAGCATGCTAGCATTTCTTCCTCTTTCTCTACTCAACTTCAACTCTGTTCTTCTCTTACAGGTTCAATAAATGCATCCTTCTGCCCTGCGGTCTCAGGCTGCAGAGAGGTTGTGATCGCTGATGGCCGCATTGCCCTTGACTTTGACCAGAATTCTTGGCAGTTGCCCACCATTTCTGTGATCGTGCCACCTAAGAAGACACTTATTCTGGTCAGTGGTCAAGTCAAACACTGGCCAAATTGTGTTTACCCACTAAATTAAATGAGTATTAAATGATAGAAATACAGAAAGAAATTAGTAAGACATGCTTCTGTGTAAGGTCTGCAGGTTTAAAGTTTGGTTTTTTTACTGGAGTTAGTCAGGTTGAGTACCTGGCATGCTGAGGTCCTCTCTCCTCAGTGTTATGCCATATCCCCAATAACAACAATGAAGGGACTGTATTCTACCTGGCAGCCCCACACAGCTTTCTAAAGGCTGAGCTTCCCAACCTGTTTTGCTTGCCTGTTGTACCCTTGCTTTACTTTCCCTTCTTCAGATAAAACCAAGCATAAAAATGTGGCTAAAACACTTAAAATCCTCCATGTTTATCACTCTGCATCATACTGATATGAATATATTAAGCACCAACAAAACAATGAGATTGTGTGTGTGTTTTTATTATTTGTCATGTTGTATCCTTTGTATAGGATTATATATTGTTGGTTCCCGATAGCAGTTACACCCCAGATCTCCTGAAAGAGAAGCCACTGGATAAATCTGCAGATTTCATACAACAATGTAGAGGAGAAGGATTTTTTATTGAGTAAGTATCCACCATCTCTGTGAAACAAGCTTTTTTCTTTTTCTTTCTTTATTTGGTTATCAGCTCTTCTCTTTTTTTAAGCTGTGATATATTGATACATATTGATTTGTTCGAGTTTTTTAGGCCAATAATCTAAAATAATGTATCCACCAGTGCAGCAGTTTTACAATAATAAACAGTACAGTGGAAGTATTGGAAATGGTGCCCTCTAGCTGTGATAATAGAGTATAAAACCACATCTGTATTTGAAAGAATTTATTTGAATTTTTCTGTCCTCTCAGCCTGAGAACTTCTCCCCAGTTCTGCAGAGACTCTGCCCGATCTCTTGTAGCAGCCTATAATGACGGAGCTCTGCCTTGCAACTGTGACAAGTCTGGCTCTACAGGGACCACTTGTGATCCGGTTGGAGGACAGTGTCCCTGCAGGCAGCATGTCATCGGTCGTCAGTGCACAAAGTGTGCCACGGGATACTACGGCTTCCCCTACTGCAGACGTGAGTGAATGCTTACTTCTGACTTGTGCTGGTTGGAATGAGAGAGTTTCCCGCTGTCTAACCTCTAGTAAGTTTAAAATGTATTTGTTATCCCCTCTCCCCCTTCTGCAGCGTGTGAGTGTGGCCGCCGACTGTGCGATGAGGTGACAGGACGCTGTATCTGTCCTCCTCAGACAGTCAGACCAGCCTGCGATGTGTGCCAGGGTCAGACGTTCAGCTATCACCCGTTGCTGGGCTGTGAGGGCTGTGAATGCTCCCCAAATGGCATCAAAGACAACACAAGGCCTGACTGTGACCGAACCACCGGGCAGTGCAGGCAAGTGGAAACCTACTACCTACAAGGATGTGCACATATTAAAATTGGAGGTTAGCGTTTATTAGTGAGAAGGGGTAAATGAAACAGTATTCTACACTAGAGATCTTCAACAGGGGGTCCCGGACCCCTAGGGGGTCCTCAGAGTTACTGCAGGGGGGGCACCAAATTACTGTTGGTTTTTTGAAAGTTAAAAAAAAATTATTGGGAAATATAAATCAGCCTATTTGTGAAAAACTGGTAATAGGCTTACTGGCCTATAGGTAAGGTAGCCATCCACAGATACAGTTCATTCTTAGGATTCACTGTGCCACATGTTTAACATTAAAACATGATTTATAAAATAATGGCAACAATTAATTTAATAGCTTAGTATTCTATGAAAAGATATGTATAAAGGCTTTAGGCCTCCCTACACGTTATTGTAGGCCAAGTTTAATATGCAACTTAATTTTATACAATATATGTAGTAGGGGGTCCCTGCTTTCAGTTAAGGGGTCCTTGGCTTAAAAAATGTTGAAAATCTGTGTTCTACACATTTCTTTTGTTTTCCTGCGTATAAAATAATATATACTATTAATATAAACAATATTTAGTCCGATCACAGACACCAATGATAAGGCCTACCTGAAAGAAGAAGAGGACCTGACCAACTGGTGTCAGGCAAACAACCTACTCATGAATGTCAGCAAGACTAAAGCGATGATAGTGGACTTTGGGAAGATGCAGGGAAGGAACTATGACCCCCCCCCTAATATAAACGGGTCCTCGGGGGAGAGAGTGGACAGCTTCAAGCAACATGGTGTGTCCACACACCTAGGGTCTGACCTGGGCGCTGCATACTGACTCAGTGGTGATAACATCACATCCAGATTTTGACTCAAGATACTTTCCCTGTGTGTTCTTCTGTAGTTGCAAGCCTAGGATTGGTGGCCGAAAGTGTGATCGCTGTGCTGCAGGTTATTATCGCTTCCCCGACTGTGTACCTTGTAACTGTAACCAAGGTGGCGTCACACCTAACATCTGCCACCCAGACACAGGGAGGTGTCTCTGCAAGGTGAGTTCATTGCATCAAATTGCAGATTTAAAAACTTCCTCATTTTTGTTTTCCTTGCTCTGACTTTCTCTCTATTACTACTGCTATGTTTGTAGAGAAATGTTGCTGGCGTCAAGTGTGATACCTGTCGGGAAGGTTCCTTCTATTTTGACCCCTCCAACCCTCATGGCTGTACCAGGTGCTTTTGCTTTGGAGCGACTGACCAGTGTCAGAGCTCCAGCAAACGCAGGGGGAAGGTATGTTTGCTTTTCGTGCCCCTGCATGTCTATACATACCTATGAAATTGTCATGCCTGCAGAGCTTTCTGGCTGATAGCAGCTATGTGGTGAACAACATCATTTGTTTAGCTGCACATACAGATGTTCAGAAAAACGGCCTACAGTTGCATATTGGTGATTTCATTGGAATATGGTTACATTCTGTTATTCTGTTATTCATCTCTGTTTGTTTGTTTGGTTGTAATATTATGTGTATATTTATAAGTTACAAGCCTACATAGTATATTATCACTTGTTAATTGTAAATACAGTACACTTTTAGGATGGATTTTTCACTTTAAATACTCCCTGTTGTAAGTTTGTTGAGATGCGGGTCTGGCGTTTGGAAAGCCCCGACCAGGAGGAGGTTACCTCTGTGCTGAACACAGCCAGTAACACAGTGGTGGCAGACATCCAGGAGCTTCCTCCCACAGTTCAAACTCTACACTGGGTGGCACCATCATCCTACCTGGGAGACAGGGTGAGTCGTTGAAGGGAGAGAACACCATGGCAACGATATGTGTCAATAAATGTTTTCTAATGTTTAAATATGGAAACTTAAACAGTATTTCCAGAGTAATAGCTTCATAGGGCTTTTATTGAAAAATTAAGCCAAAATAAATGTAATATTAAAAGAAAATTTAACTCGCTAACATAAGCAATTAAACTGTTTATTTAAATGACTCATCTGGAAGTAAAAATGAATGTTTAAGTTACATTTCTGTACTTCCTCACTTACCATTGTTGCATGTGGACCCAGTTTTACAATGCGGTAATTGAGCATTGTAATGGACATTTCAGTTGTCTCAACTGTCACCTTCCTGTCACACTGTTTGTACACAGGTGGGTTTTCACTTCCAAATAGTTTGGTTCAAATAATTCAGTTTAACTTTTTTTTTTTTATCTCCTTTTGCTTTTATGCACTCCATTTTAGAAATGTTGCAATGTCCATACAATTTTAGTAATTAGATTAAAAGATACAATACTATCATAAACTGATAGAAATGATGGCCTCGACTATTTGTTGTGCAATAAGACCCAGGTTGCAGAGTTACAGAGTTTCATTTAAGCTCATTTCTGTATTCCAGTGATGTCTGCAGTCCTTTCAGTTAAGCTGACAGATATTTGGGCTTTATCCCTCTCTCTCAGGTGTCGTCTTATGGTGGTTTCCTCACCTACCAGTCCAAATCCTTTGGGATTCCCAGCGAGGGCATGACTCTCCTAGACAGGAGACCCGATGTCGTGCTGACTGTGCGTAGTGCTAAATATCTCTTCACATTTAGACCTCTTTTTTTTTATCAGTGGCGGAAACACTACTTATTTATCCATCTCATTATTTTCCCCTATAGGGTCATAATATGACCCTGATCCACATGGCTTTACAAGTCCCACTTCCAGACAGGCTTCACCAGGGCAGAGTCCAGCTGTTGGAGGTAAAGGACAAACCAGTTCACAAACTTATTTTTCCTTACAATCTAAATCACCACTAGGCTGTGATTTTAAATCATCCACATGATATGAAAGTGTTGATAGGGGATGAACTACACACTGTTGATTTTTTATATTTTTAGTGCAAGTTATGAGGTCATTCAAACCCATAAGTTGATTCCTTGGAATTTGATTATAAGATATGTTTGTGTGATGAATGTGGGGCTAGCGGAAAATTCTTTGAATGTCTAAAATGGAATAGGCTTTGTCTTCTGGGGAGTGTACATGTGCTTTTTAAAGTTCACAGCAATCTGCCATTAGATTTAGTTATTTTTGCGGATAATTAAAATGTTATTCTGATAATGGTGCTAGAGAAAAGGTCATGGAATCACCAAAGCCATGAAGATTCATCCTCAGAGGACCATAAGTATTTATTCCAAGTTTAAAGACGATCTGGCCAGTCGTAGTTGAAATACATTGCCCTGCATCTAAGTGTTAAACAGATATACTGCATATCATAATATACTATATATATATATATATATATATATATATATATATATATATATATATATATATATATATATATATATATATATTGTATTTCTTGTTTTATATCACATGAAATCTAATGAAATCTGATTTTTGATTTAGGTCACCCCCATACAGATTTCTCAGAATTATTCACAAAATACCTGATCTGTTGTCTGCAGGGAAACTGGCGCCATGCTGTCAGCAACAGGCCTGTCACCAGAGAGGAACTGATGATGGTCCTCGCCGGTCTGGTTGGCCTGAGGATCCGAGCCTTGTACTTTACTCAGAGCCAGCGACTCAGCATAGGGGAGGTGGGCCTGGAGGGGGTGACTATCACAGGGACTGGTAGTCCTGGAAACACTGTGGAAGATTGTTCCTGTCCCCCTCAGTACACCGGAGACTCCTGTGAGGTGAGGACTTTAAAGGCCATTAAATATCCTGAAATACTGCTTTGTCTTTATTTTTCCTTGAATAAAAAGGTGTATAGATAAATGTTAGAAGATTTTATGATGATCCTCTTACTGTACAACCTGTGTCTTTTTTTGCAAATCAAATAATAGTCTTTACTGAACTCCATAGGTTACAAACTCAACAAATATAGAAAAAAAAACCAAGCTCATATTTAAAGCATGGACAAGTGTAGCATCGTTAAAACGTTGCGTGTTAGTGAATCCTGTCTTGGGTGTAGACAAAAACATGGAAGGTCTGACTGCATTGACTCTTCCATACTGAAAAAAAACTTCCATACTCAAAAAAGTATTTTCTACACCTGAAATACTATAATATATAATGTGTAGGTGTGTAGATTGGCTGGTTGTGGTTGGGGAAATTAGGATCATTTTGTCAGGTCTGACAAACAGTGGAGAAAACAAGCAGGATGAAGCAAGGTGTTGATTGAAATGGAATCTTGTCTTCTCTAAAGAGCTGGACCTCCTCCTCATATTTTTAGGGTGTTCTGACACGCCTGAACCAAGTACCACACCCTTTCCCTAAAGAAAAATTCATCAGCAGAGGCACTTTGGATGGAATGTCATGGAAAATACCGTCCGGAGAGCTTCACAGCCAAATTGTGAAGCCCCGGGCTGGGATATGATGCACAATCACGCAGACATTAAATGGGTGATTATACAGCGAGAATCACTGGCGTGGCTACAGCTCACAGAAACATAGTGCAAACAACCATGATGTAGTTGCCAAGGAAATTTTTTTATTTATATATTAATTAAAAAAAATATATATATATTTTCATAATGGGAATGATGATTTGTGTTTGTGTTTATCAGATCTGATTTGTATACACATGATTGCACCAGGTTTGCCCATGGAGGCTAATTAATTAAACAATGAGAACATAGCAACCACTAATTAAAAGGGGTTATCATGTAACAGAGAGCATTTATTAGTGGAGAAAAACAGTAATATCAAGATCTTTGGTCCTTGTTTGTTGGAGTACTGTTGCCATAGATGTGGTTACCAACCTGTGTGTATACATGAGCAAAAGTCTGTTCGGGAGTGTTTAAAGGAAGTTGATTACAGTATATGTGCCCAGAGGTGTTATGACAAGG
This sequence comes from Sander vitreus, assembly GCF_031162955.1. Lineage (NCBI taxonomy): Eukaryota > Metazoa > Chordata > Actinopteri > Perciformes > Percidae > Sander > Sander vitreus. The sequence goes on from NC_135866.1 coordinate 12,527,090, forward strand.
CGCCTCGCCTTGACCCACGGGGTGTGCCAGTTGGCAAACCGTCGTTACTCATAAACCTGAGTGCGTTCACCTGAGTGTACCGACAGTATGCGTGTGTGTCAGTACACCCGACACACCTAGTTGTGTCTGTCGTGTGTTTAAGGAGCATGATTCAGGTGTGAGTTTGTTGTTTGTGTTGTCTGAGTTTGTCTGACTTTCCTCTGTTACATATGCTTGCACAAACACCGTTACAAACTACACACACACACACGCACACGCACACACACACACATACACACACACACACACACACACACACACACACACACACACACACACACACACACACACTAATGACATTTTACAGAATATTAATACATATTTAACTTGCTTTTCCAAGTAGATGCTTTGTCACTACACCGTTGCAGCGTTTATAATATTGTCATTTTGTTTTTCTCTATTCAGAAATGCTAATAGTGGATTTCCTGTGTGCATGCACTAACACTCGAGTGTCTCAATGTGTCTCAAGCTATTTTGTGTGTGTGTGAGTGTGTGTGTGTGTGTGTGTGTGTGTGTGTGTGTGTGTGTGTGTGTGTGAGAGAGAGAGCAAAGGAGAGAGATAGAGCACTTGCATGTGTGTGCTTGTGTGCCTGCATACACTCATGCTGATCTGTAAGACTGACTCAGGTAGGAGATAGGGCGTGTCCTCTTTTTTGTACGTGTGTGTGAGCGTGAGTGTGTGTGTTTAAGAGGCTGAAGCAGGGGAGAGTGGAGCATTATTTCACACAGACTAAACGTTAGGAATGTCAGATACGCATATGGATAGACGGCGGCGTACAGGGGTTTTGTTACAGACCCTGCTGTGTTGGACTTTGATTGGACTTTGCTGCGCCGGCCACAGGCCCCGAGAGAGAGGGGAGCAATCCCGCTACGCCAGGCACCATGACAGATGGGCTCAAAGGATACAGCACCCTTCACTTCATGATCAGGGAACTCAGCAGATAGAGTATCCATCATTGAATGATGAAGGTACCCAGGGGGTACGCTACCCCTTGGTAAATGACAGAGGACAGACAGTTCGCTATCCTTCTATTAATGACAGTGCTTCCAGTTTTCAGATTCAGGTAAAAGATCTGTGAAGATGTGATGTATCTTGTTGTTGAAGGGACGTTGTTTCACCTTAGCTGTAGGTTACACTTCTCACCGTCACAGGTGTGGATTGTTGGTGACTTGAAGAGCGTTATCTCTGAAAGGAAAGGGCATGCATTGGCTCTTCAATGTTACTTGTTAATGACACTCATTTGAGGTCAAGTTTGTTGCTGTGCTGCTTCTACAGTTTCTAAGTTTTCTCTGCTAAACATCAGTGATTATTGTGTTATACATTTGTACATGGTATCATTCAAGGTTGGGCAATATGATAGTATATAACCTAAAAAGATAGAAATGTGTTTATTTACATTTATGCTGTTAATAATTGTAGTTGTTATGTATGTAATGTTACAAATCAGTGAGCAGGAATGCTTTTTACCAATGTTGAATTTACAGGATTTTTTACATCATTGTAATGAACAACTTTCATTTTTTACGTATTTAATTCACTGGATAAGCCAAAAACATTTCATTGTTAATTGGTTTTATTTAATCTATGAACAAAAAACAAAAAACATGAATTCCATAAAAGATGCTCTGTCATGATATATTATATAAAGAAATTTATATAATATTAAACAGTATATATACATGTACATGTACATGTACATCATACATATACATGATTACCATTTCTTTACAGAAATGTGCTCCTGGGTACTACAGAGATCGCAGTGGGCCTTTTCTGGGCCGCTGTGTGCCCTGTGAGTGTAACGGTCTGGCTGATGAGTGTGAAGGGAGGACAGGGAGATGCCTGGTAAGAAATACACTTAACCTTTAACCCTTATTAGGGACGACACGACCACAGGTATATAATAAACACCCACACATATACCTAAAACCAAGAGCGATTACTTCATCCAGTTGACTTAAGTGTGAGCCACAGATTAATCAGAGTCTAGACCTTTCACCTTTTATGATACATCTGTGGGCCATATCAGAAGCACTATTTGATATGGCTTACTGAGTTCCTGTTATGGCCCCTCTTGCTCATTATTCCCCTTGATGGGAGGATGAGGCTTCACGCATTTCAACATCTCAGCCGTCTCTGTTGTGTTATTGTTATGCAAGATACACAAGACCAGGCCTGTGTGTGAATGCAGACATGGATCCACACCCTTAAAGCCCAAAGACAAATGGACACAGGAGGCTGAACACACACTCTCTCTGCCCTGTGCATCAAACACACTCTTTGATGGATTGGCAGGGACATGTCTTTTCTCTCTGCCCCTAGATGATTGCATTCCGCAATGTAATAACAGACTTGATGTCTGGTTGATTGGTACACCATGTGTGTTAAAGGCTAGCTGCAGTGCACGCACAGTACTTGAATTTAGTTTTTTATACATTGTCTATTCAGTATTTTGCTTCTTCACATATAGTTTGCAAGTTGTTTAATGAGTACATTTTGTCATTTTCAGAACTGTCAGTACAACACGGCTGGGGACCGATGTGAACGCTGCAAAGAAGGTTACTATGGAAACGCGGCTCAGAGGACATGCAGAGTTTGCCCGTGCCCATTCAGCGTGCCTGCAAACAGGTGCGTGAAAAAAAAAACAGACAGATGTACTATAATGAAATGGAAATGTGTATTTCAAGAACTAAATCATATCTCTGTCAATCTGCAGTTTTGCAATAGGTTGCAAAGAGGTATTTGGAGACTTTGAGTGTATATGCAGAGCAGGCTACACTGGAGACAGGTGTGAGAGGTAAGTGTCTGTATAGACATATGAGGTTAATAGGCTATGCAATGATGTTGAAATCCTGTGCATATACTATGTATTTTAAAATACTTAATAACAATAATAATAATAATAATAATAATAATAATAATAAGGCTTACTTATTTCTCTTTCCCATAGTTGTGCTCCTGGTTACTATGGCGATCCACTGACGCCAGGAGGGAGTTGTCGGCCCTGTAATTGCAATGGCAATGGCAACAACTGTGATCCCAGGACTGGAGGTTAGATTATGGACTGCCATTTAAAAACAATACATTAATCCATTATTTAATTCTGCTACGTTAGGGCGCCTGGTTAGCTCACCTGGTTAGCTCACCTGGTTAGCTCACCTGGTAGAGCAGGCGCCCATATGTAGAGTTTTACTCCTCGACGCAGCGGTCGTGGGTTAGACTCCGACCTGCGGCCCTTTGCTGCATGCCATTCCTTCTCTCTCTCTCTCTCTCCCCTTTCAAGTCTCAGCTGTCCTCTACAAATAAAGGCCTAAAAATGCCCAAAAAGTAATCTTTAATTGTGCTACGTTAGTTCTATTCAGTCATACTGTTTTTAAATTCTTATTCATCATCATACATTTAATTGTTCTCTTCTTGTGTTTCACCAGTTTGCAAGAACACCCTGGAGCCAGGAGACACAAACACAGATGAGCACTGCCAAGGTGAATTAAGAAAAGAACTGAGGTCTGATGCTGTGGCGTGTAGCTTACAATATATTGAGTATGATCCCCTTGCTAATCAAACACTCTTTTGCGTTCCAGAGTGTGATAATTGTGCCCAGACTTTACTACAAGATCTGGAGAAGCTGGATGATGAGCTGGGAAGGATCAAGACTCAACTGGACAATGCCACTGCCAGTGCCTCCTCTCAGGACAGGCTGAAGAAGCTGGAAAAGGCTGTGACAGACACCAAGGTAACATGTCAGTGTACTGCAACTTAGCACCGTAACTCTGAAGGCTACAGATAGGGGTGAAGACCAAGGTGAAGAGCACTTAGAGATATTTAAAAGAGTCATAGTTTCAGTGTAGACAGAAACACCATGAAATGATGCAAAATTCATGATAACAAGCACAATGAGATCTGTTTTTATTTATTTATTTTTTATAATTTGCACTTTGCACAATGTCCGTTTCTTACACACACAAACAGTATGGCACAGGATGGGTGTGCTTTTTAAAACACTCGAGATTCCTGTTGATAAGCAGTCCCAGTGAATTTTGGCCCAAAGCCTGTGTGTCAACACGAGTTAGAGACCACACCACCTGATGCCAGTGCTTGTTGCACCGACTTGTCGTTCCTCATTCCCACCTAATCTCTGCGTTACATCCACTTAATTTGAGTGTGCATCCAGCGTAATTTAAACACAGACCCAATCACAGTCAAGCTTTAGCACACCACCTACAACATCTGAATTTTCCTTTATGCAGCTAATATTTACATTTCTCCTACTTTGCTTTCTGCAGATTCTTGTCAACAGATTTAGCTCTGCCATCAACACCCAAAAATCCAGAGTCAACCAGCTGGAAGACGACGTGGGCACTCTGTCAGATGACATCAGCACCCTCAAAAACAAGGTAGAGCGATGTAGACAAGCTCTAATGTAGCATTTTCTTAAATTATCAACATGTAATAATACGTGTATAAATGTGTATTGTCGGTATTTTTATTTAGGCAGATAAGAGGGCTGCTGATGCTGACAAGGCGGTGGCAGATATCGAAAAAACCCACAAGAGGGCTAAAGATGTGGACTCAGAGATTCAAAACATGCTAAAGAAAATCCAAGGTAAACATTTAATTCAGCAGCACAACTCTGTCTTGTCTTTTAGTGTATTAATGTATTGGTTTTTTTTTTACTTTCTTTTGACATCATACTGTACTTTTCTTCTGTTTTCTGCATTTATATTTGGTTTATCTACAATGTAGATATTGATGTAGATTATACATCAATAGTTTATCTTTATAGGTAGTATAATGGTATCCAATAACATTTATTAGCACTGACTATAAGTGCTTGACTGAGTGTGTTTTTTGTGTGTGTGTGTGTGTGTGTGTGTGTGTGTGTGTGTGTGTGTGTGTGTGTGTGTGTGTGTTTTAAGCTCTGCTGGACCAACTGAAGGAGGCAGGCACCAGTGGTGATGTGCCCAATGAAAACCTGTCTAAAATGCTAGAAGATGCTCAGCGCATGGTGAAGGAGATGGAGGATAGGAACTTCACCCCTCAGAAGGCAGCTGCTGACAAAGAAAGAGACGAGGCCAAGAAATGTACGATACTTAGTCTATACTTAGTCAGTAGAAGCTGACAGAAAATTCTTCCAAACCCCTCGAGAATTGCTTTATCAAAGTTAAACATCACTGCAAAAAAAAATGTCCATGAACCTATTCTGTTCTATTTTCTAGTGCTAGACTACGTCAAAGCTAATGTAAGTAAGCAGTGTGACCAGAATGAGGACGCAGCAGAGAAGCTTCGGGGCCTTCTGAAGGGTTACGAGGCCAAGCTGAATGACTTGGACAAGGCTTTAAAGGAGGCAGTGGACTTGCTGAAAAAAGCCAACGCCCAGAACGGACTTAATGCTCAGACACTGGGAGTGTTGCAGGTATAACTCACAAGTCAACTAGTTAATCAGTTATGAGAAACACATGGGCTTGTTGGTTAATGGTTAGTGAGGAAAGAAATTGTAATGAGGGTCATATGTATAATATAAGTTTATGCATTTGTTTCATAAACAAGCAGTGCATAAATGATGATTGGGGATGTAGTGGTTTATAACATTAAAGTTAATTAAGGTTATATTAAGTTATTATATAAATAAAGTAAAGAATGCCCTGTAGGTTGTGTATGGGCCTTCCACAGTTGTACTCTGAACTGACTCGTGCTCATTACAGAAAAAAATCGAAGACTTAAAAAAGGAGCGGAAGACTGTTGAAGACCAAATTGCCATGGCCAAAAATGAGCTGCAGAAAACAGAGGATTTGGTGAAAATGCTATCTGACAGCAAAATGGTAAGTTTGGCAAACTGTTACCTGCGTGTTTGCCTTAAATATTCTCTGTACTCAGAATGATACACTTGCATATCTCATATTTTGTCGCTTCTCAGCATGAGCCAAAACATTTTGACACACTGTAGCTATGTTATAATAAAAAGCCTCATCTCACGATCGAGCTGTCAGGTCCCAACATGCCATCCACTCAGATAATGATCCATGTTTTCGCTCGCTGTGCTCTGCAGAAAGCTTAAAGGAATTTCCTGCTGTTATTAATAACTTGCACCCACTCGCCTGTCCTTTTTCTCTGTAGGAATACGAACAGCTGGCAGCACAACTGGATGGTGCCAAGACTGACTTGACCAAGAAGGTGAATGAGATTGCCGCAGCTGCAGCCAAGGAGGGCATTGTGATCACTGCTGAGAATCATGCCAAAGAACTTAGCAAGCTGGCAAAGGAACTTGAGGAGTAGGTCTTTTGTGCACACAATGAAGACACACAATCTCATTATAACCCGAGGTCTAATGAATCCATTTAAGCAAAACATTGTCCGTGGTTTATGATATGGAAGACCTCCTTGCTGGTGCAGTGCTGTTTAAGCATTGTCTGCTTAGTTTTTAAGATGTGTGTCGTTTGCATCCATTCTCCATGTGTCCATGTGTGGTTTCTTTTCTTACCTTCTTATCCTGTATTACAGTGCTGTGAAGGACGCAAGTGGACGCACTGAGGTGCGAAATGCCAAAGACGCTATTGACGCCTACAAGAACATCACAGATGCAATTAATGCTGCTGAGGCTGCAGCCAATGAGGCCAAAGCTGCTGCCGACAACGCCCTGAATGTAAGTCACAGACGTGATACCTTTAACATAATGAAACTGTACAGGCTTCTATGAATGAATATGTATATATGAAACTATTTTAGAATATAGTTTCACTTTAACCAAAATATTTTTTTTCTTCCTATAGAATGTAAAAAATCAGAAGCTCACAGAAAGAGCAAAAGACCTTAAGGAGACTGGTGATGACCTACTGACAAATGCAAAGGCGGCAGAGACAGACCTTCAAGGTATTCAGCCCTACCAATAAACAGTTGTTTTTTAAAAATAACCCAAAAGCTCAGTCACTAATTCTTGTTTTTCTAGGGGCTGCGGACGACATTACTGACCTGAAGAAACGCCTGAAGAACGCTGACGAGAAGAAGAAAGCTCTAAAGAAAGACCTGGTTAATGCACAGAACCAATTAAATGACATCAAAAGAGGTAGAACAAGTCAAGGCATTATAGCCTTAGCAGGACTATTTAACTGATTGTGTCTGAGTCTATTGACAAGGTTCATATTTCCCCTAATCACTCATTTTGTAAAATTAGATGACATCAGTGGTATGATTGATGAAGCCAAGAGGAAGGCATCTTTAGCCAATGACACAGCCAACGCCACTATGGACAAACTGAATGGCATCAGAAAGGAAATTGGCAATATCAGTGTCACTCCTGTGCACTCCAACCTGAGCAACGTGTTGGATGATGTGGACCAGTCAGGTGAGATTTTTAAAAAGATGTCTTTAGGCACATTAGGCAACACTTTTTTATGTACTTTAGGGTTTAGGAATAAAAGACAATGCTTTCTACATATTACAAGTTGTTTCTGCTTTCAGTGAAGGACTTGCTGAAAACCATCCCATCTCTGAATGATAAGATCTCGGAAGTGGAGAACCTGACTACGCAGGTCTCACCATTTACCAACATATCTGAGGACATAAGGAAGATCAAAGAGCTCATTGAACAAGCTCGGGACGCAGCGAACAGGGTGAGGTCTCACTCTGTACATACATCCATAACCAAGCCCAAATCAAACCAACTTGTCCCCTCTTTTTCCTTGATAGGTCTAATTTCCCTTTTTTGTGTCTTTTCTCCAGATTGTGATCCCGATGAAGTTCACAGGCAATGGCTACGTGGAGATGCGTGCGCCACAAAATCTGCAGGATCTGAAGGCCTACACAGCCCTGTCTCTGTCGCTGCAGAGACCTCAAGGCAGGGGTGATGGAAGACGCAGACGCAGACAGGCCAGAGACAATGGAGACATGTTTGTGATGTACCTTGGCAATAAAGATGTAAGGGACTCCAAATGCATATGAATGGTTTAATATAGAGATTTAATTTGTGATTGTACCCAAGGGATTAACAAACTGTGTCTTGTAGTCTTCTAAGAACTACATCGGTATGGTTCTGAGGAGCAACATGCTGTACGGTGTCTACAAGCTTAACGGAGTCGAGTACGAGATTAAAACGGATTTCATCACCATGTCTTCGTCTGAGCCAGCCAAGTTTGATAGAGTGGACCTACACAGGTAATCTGACGCAGTTCTGAGGCATCCACCTGTTTTTTGAGTGTTGTGAAATGAAAGTGCACATTTATGGCATCTTTCATTTTTCAGTCTTATTTACATTTTACATTTACATTTGATTGTCTTCCAACATAGTTCATTATTTAAAGTGAAAAAAGACCAAGGACATTTTTGACTGTTGTAAATGTGATGTGGATATTCCTTTCTCTCTTCCGATTTAGGATTTACCAAGATGCAAAGATGATCCTCACCAAAGATATCACCTCAAACCCAGTCGGTAATAAAATTGAGGAAAACATGCAAGGAAAAGAGAACAAGAACCTCCTGGACCTCAGTCCTAGTGATGTTGTTTTCTACGTTGGCGGCTACCCTGACAGCTTCACTGTAAGCAACAAGGAAATGAGAACAGCAATGCCATTAATTTAATTATTTTTAACTAGCATGGGACTTATAATACCTCTATTTAATTAACATCTCTTGTTTTGCTTCTCCTCAGCCGCCAGCATCTCTCAATTACCCCAAGTACCAAGGCTGCATTGAGTTCTCCTCTTTTAACGACAAAGTCATCAGTCTCTACAACTTCCAAAAGGCAGAGGGGATCAATACAGAGACTCCTTGCAAGAGGTAGGTCCTAGTATAATCAGTGTTGGGAATAACTAAACTAATGACGTTTTTGAACTAGAAAAAAATGTGTCTATGCTTTTTCTGCAGTCACGTTAACCTGTAACATTATTTCAACATACAGCAGCAATAAGTTTTATAAAACATTATTTTTCTATCCAGATATGTAATCCCAGTGGATTCTGACTACTATGAAGGCACCGGATATGGCAAAGTGGTCATGGATAGTAGAAAACCTAGCACCCTCCTCATTGGTATGACCATCATGACTCATTCAGAAAATGGTCTGCTCTTATACATCGGAAGTGAGGTAAATTATTGTTCATATGGTTGCTTTATAAATCTTCTGTTTTGATACATTTTGAATAGAACTATATGTACTGTTTGCAAGAATTTGACTATACTGTATTTCCCCCGCAACATAGGACAATTACTTCACCGTGACGATAGAGAAGGGCGTCATTTTCCTGCGTAGCAATTTGCTCCAAGCACCAGCAACAAATAACGTTAAAACATTCCCGGTAAGAAGTTTTTGTTTTGTTTTGTGCAGTCACTCAGGTTATTTCTTGACAACTACCATTACTCAATTGGATAACATTTGTAAATCAAGAATCATTAATTCAACTGCATCTTGCGCCTCTATCCTTTAGCCAAGTGACTGGGCAGACATCCTATTCATTAGTTCAAAGGGAAAAATCACAGTCCGCTTGGCCAATAAAGAAGTGGCCTCAGCCGAAGCTGTGTACGACCAAAACGCATTTCAAGAATTCTATGTTGGTGGTGCCCCGCAGGACTTGAGGACTAGGTACGTGGTTATCAGTCTTCCTTTTAATTATTGTTTGTTGTGAGTCAAGTTAAAACTTTTGCCACTTTATCGAGAGTAACTTGATTTTACCGTTCCTCTTCACAGAGATAAGATCACCATGCAGCCATTCAAAGGATGCTTGAAGAATATAAAGCTGAATAGCATCTTTAAAACTGTTGATGAGCAAGTGGGCATCAGCAAAGGTTGTCCCACGGATTCCTTGGTAGGACATTAACCTCTGCATTCCAAAACTGTTACCAGCATTCATATCACTGCCCAAACCACACTTATGAGTCAACTAATCAACGGATGTGTAATGTTGTTGTCTAGATTTCTCGTAAAGCAGAGTTCAGCTTGGGGAGCTCGCTGTCAGCTGACCTCGCAGGCTTTAGTCTGGCCAATGACGTTACTGTCTCCCTTGGATTCAAGAGCACAGAGAATGAGGGTCTCATTCTGCAGGACAAACAGCTGGTCAGTCCTTACATCTATTTTGAAATCTGATATTTTAATTGTGACTTTATGCGATAGGATTTGTGAGAGACAGCAGGAAGAACTTTAATACCTTTTATCTTTTTTTTCGCACTGTTTTCCAGGCTAATGGGATGGCTCTTGTGTTGGAAAATGGCTATGTGATTCTCAATTTCAACAACAAGATCTGGAAATCCAACAACCAATATCAGGATGGCCAGTGGCATTATTTGACTGTAACCAGAGGAGGTGGAAGGTATGAATGTTTTACATTCAAACACATTATAAATAATGTGAACATATATACACATTAGTCAGTGGTTTGGTGTGATTTTGATTTTATTCCAATGACAAGGAGGTACATGGGCTCAATTCCACATACTGTAAATAAAAAACAGACATTGCCAAATGCAATGCAGTAAAAACAGAACTACTCAATACCTGCTTGAATCTAAAGCTAGTATACAAAACAGCACCATGATGATTTTTCCAAACAGGATTCAGCTGCTTATTGATGATAAAGACGAGGGTCAGCAGCAGAGTCAGAGTGGCAGCACCATACCTGACACAGGTGGCTCCGTGTTCCTGGGAAAAGAGACGTTCAAGGGCTGCATTTCCAACCTCTACACAAGACGGTAATATTTCCTCACTTTGCAATGCATATTGGCTGGGTTTAAAAAAACAGATTTTCCGATTCAAATCAATTTTCATTTGAATTCTATGATATTCATTCATAAAATCCCGAGATCAATCTTTTAAGAAGCTCCGTTTTAAAGCTAGAGTGAAAATAGTGGTATCATATGAAAACTAGACGATCTAAGGAATCTATGTCATGCTAAATAATGCTCCAAAGTTAGGCTACATTTTGTTGAAGGCCATGGCCATTATCACAGATGTATGGCTTTAGGTATACCATCTCTGCATCACACCCTCTGCACTTGCAAGAAAGCTAATTTTTTTCTGTCTCTATGTAACTGCTTTGCGGGCTTTGGGTTCCTTGTACAATTTACAGCATTAGTTCTCTGAGAATCTCTTTCATATCCAAGCCAAATGAGTATTGTAACTGAAATATCACTTCACGAACTGATATTGAATCGAGTCAGAAATTAATTTGAATCGGGACCTTGCGAATCGGAATCGATTCAGGAAATCAGTGGCGATACCCAGACCCAATGGCACAGTTGCATCATTTTGATATACCTCAAGGTTTATGTACAGCTTTTATTATTGAAGTTACAAAGTGATTGTTTGCGCACCAAATATCTATGTTCTTTGATGTATGTAATTTGTTCTGTTTGCAGGCCAGACAATCTGTACAAGGCTGAGGACCTCAGCACCTTCCAGGCTTCTGGAGATGTCTTGCTTGATGTGTGTACTGCTGACAGTCTTGCTCAACTGATGCTGGACCGCGCCTCTAAGAAGGTGAGTGTTTGTTTATTGTTTTAGTAAGAACAACCAGACATAATGGTGGCATAATTGAATCTTCTTTCCAAAGCAAATCCACTCGGTTCTCTTTCCTTTGAATTAAGTGGCATTATTGGATTACGACTAGAGCAATCCATCTTAATTAAAGGTATAACTATCAAAACTAGCATGTACATTATGAATATGGTGACTTGATGATTGATTCCACTCACTAGCAGTAAGTCATACCCATCTTTTTCTTTCCCTTTTGTAACTTATTTTACATTTGTGCAGTGAAACTGCTGTATAATACTATTGTTGAGGGCAAATTGATAATTGCGTAGTATTTCCTTTGTTGACATTGTTTACATTATATTTTGCTGCCTTGTTTTCAGAGATGAAGAAGAAGGAGCCCTAAGACCTGCTGATGCTGACAAGAATCTTAATATTGACATGAAAAACTGGCAGCTTGAAGCACAATGTTCTGTTGCTTATGCACAAGCTCATTCATCTGCAGTGTACTTAAATAAAAAAGTTGCATGAACATTCCCAATAATCATAAGAATTACTAAATGTATTGTATCTCTGTCTATTTTATTTAAAGATCCATTCATTACAAACAAAAACTTGTGAATAACAAGCTTGAAATCAGCTCATGTCTCTTTTCTTTCGTTCTTTCTTGTAACTCCGTAATGAACCACTTTCTAACAGTCATTCACAAGCACATGCTCTCTAACTTACTGTTACTTACTTACTGTCATACCTAATGGAAACACTCAGACACAAACATGCCTGGTTATAAAATGATATAAATCGTAATCTCACTATCAAATAAAATCACATCATTAAACATTCTCTGGCCCGTGACCCAGTTTTACCTGACAACATTCATGTGAATTTGATCATGACATACTTGTATATTCTACTTTTATCGACATAGAGGGACACAAATTTTAAATATTTACAGTTAAAATGCATACTAAATGGAAACTCTCCCTGTTGTGGGCCAGTAAAGTCATGTGAGATATGGTTACATAAATAAACTCGTCTTGACTTAACAACCAAACCTAAATCTATCAATCTCTTGAAACACAGAATGGCACCCCAGCATAAAGGTTGAGAAACACTGATCTGCATTATAATAAATGATGTAGCCAACTGGAAGTTTGTAAGCAGTTCCTGAGACGAAATGTTGGTTGGTTTTCCCAGCTAAGCTCGGCCTCATGGTGAAATATGCGAGGCCTAGCAGAGCTTACTGTGTTCAGACATATTATTAAAGCATGATGGCTTTTCTTCAGATCACTGTGGATCTTGCATGCCCGTCATAATTTACTAAGCTCTATGCATTTGATTTGGAACATCCGACTAACGTAGGCTGTATCACCACCACAATCTATTCTCCAACAACCCACAATACATGACCCACAATACATGGCCTGAATAATGAATTCTAAGCTGCTGCATTAGTCCATATAACTGCAAAATCAGTTGACACTAACAGTCTAGACTTAAAGGAAATGTTTAATCAAAGGAGTAACAGAAAGCCAAAATACAGAAGAGACAGTGATGTGAAATTCAGTCATAATCCATATCATGATATCACACATGATATTACACTGTGTTTACTGTTTGTTTGTTTGTTTTTTCTTTAGCCATAATTGGTGTTTTCTATAATGTCAGGACTTCATGAGCCATCTCAAAAAAGGTTTTTGCGTCTGTTTGTTTAATAATCTCTGCAACTCTATTACAAGTTCACCCCAGTTATACTGGAGTGTATGCCAAATCACTTAAATCATATAATCAACAACTTTCCTGTATGCTGTACTGAACGCGCACAATTTCAAATTCCTAACTATGTCGAAACCAAACACACCACTGAGTAAACAGAATGTTTGCGGGGGTTGCGCTACTACTCGAAATATGATAGTAAAAACCTCAACATAACCAAAACAAAGCATCTGATGTGTTATTCTGTAGCTGTAATTATAGATCCACACTGACCCACCAGTTATCATCAATACTTAACTACATGAGGGATGAAGTCATTACTACCAGGCTATACATGGCTATTTATATAAACTATTACATTCTGATTGTTAACTCTCTTCGGGTGACATCTGGTCTGCCTAAAAGCATTAGTCGATTAATGGAGTAGTAGATCGACAGTCATTTTAAAAGCAACAATTTAAAAATGAATTGGCTCTAGCTTCGCTTCGAATTAGTAATGATTGCCGGTTTTCTCAGTCTTCTATGATAGTAAACTGAATATGTTTAGGTTTTGGACTGTTTTTCTGACATAACATTTAAGTCGATTAATCTTAAATAAAAAATAAAAACAGACAGAACCGTTAGTTGATGCCCTGCATTCATTTATTCAGTGTACGACATCCGTGTGTTCTCACCTATGTAGAAGATATTTAGTTTCTGTTTCGGGACCCCCAATTTAGTACAGTATATAGACTTTTTTTTTGTATTGTAGTCATTCTGACCACTATACATTGTCATACCCTCTCATCTTTATTCACTGACAGAGTTGAACCCCGTTGGAGACTTCCCCAGATATACGTGAGCAAACTCTGATTAGAGGGACAATTTTGTACCTTGTGCTGAATGGGTCTTTTTGTTTGTTTGTGCTCTTTTAGGATGTTGTGATGCAGGCGATAAATGAGAGTCTATCAGCATGTGCATTACCAGCCCTGGTTCAAAATGCTTATCGCATGGGCGGCCCTGTCAGCAGCCTGAGCTACAGCCTTCCACTACAGGTCCTGCAGCCCAGGTGAGTAACCTGTCTTACGTCACATTTCACATGCATACGCACACGGCATGCACGCATGGAAGATTTCTAAATGAAAAGTGTGCTTGGCTGAGTGTGTCCTCTTAAGAGGAATGCTGCGGTTATGTCAGAGCCATCACACACAAACACTAAGATGGTGTCTGTCTTTATTCTCTCCAGGCCCCACTTTTCTCTGGATGTCAGGACTCGAGCTCCTGAGGGCCTGCTGTTCTTTGCTGGTACCAGAGAAGGGCGCTCTCATCTCGCTTTATACATATCCAAAGGCAGGATCAGACTGTCTGTAGGCAAACAGAAGGAGATCTTCAACAGGGAGAAGTACAATGATGGAAAGTGGCACTCGGTCAGTGAACTCAACTCATCTCATACTAAACTAATGTATTTTGATGCTACCATGGCATCACTTCCAGTCCACATGATAGAGCAAATCTGCTTTGTCTTTCTTTATGCATATGGTGAATATGTTGCCTGCAGGTCATTTTCAGTTTGGAGAAGAAGAAATTTCGATTGGTTGTAGATGGGATCAGAGCCCAGGATGGTCAGCTGACAAATGCTGAGTTGACATCCATGCAGAAATTTGTGTCACCTGTGTACTTGGGCAGTGCCCCGGAGTCCCTTCACAAAGAGCTGAAGGTAAAGTACTCACTGGTCAATTCACTCAAGCACACACTCAATCAATTCATTCACAAATTGTGATGTCTTTGTAATGTTTTTTAACTTTTAGTTGAAGGCCCTTCCAAAGCAAAGTGTGTCTGGCTGTATTCGCAATTTTAAAATGAATGGAGCACCAATTTCAACTCCAACCACAAACCACGCTGCCGGCCCCTGCTTCGAGGGACAGACACAAAGAGGAGCTTATTTCTCAGGGAATGGAGCTCATATCATCATCAGTGAGTACAACTCTCTGATAACAATCTGATAATACTGCAGAAGCATTTCTAACCACCATAATGATCTCTATCAGCTTCTGTCGGTGATCAGTAGGAATTGCAACTGCATCCACACAATTTGCCTCCTAAACAAGCGAATGACACAAAATGCTAATAAATAAAAACTCATATTGTAAAGACATATGTGAAAAGGTGCTAAGGTTGACATGTCAATGGACCTGAGTGGGGTTTCCCTTCTTTCATAAAAATAAGGCAAGCACAGTGCTCAGCATAAGTGAATACACCCATGTTAAAGTTGACTAAAAAGAGGAATAAAAAATCATCTTTTGGAAAATTGATCTTAATGCCTTAATTAAAAAAATTAGGAAAAATCCAACCTTTAAGGACACCAATTTTCTTTGTGAATGAATAATGTATCGTAAATAAATAAATGTTCTTCCTTAAAATACAGGTGGCATAAGTAAGTACACTCCTATGTTAAATTCCCATAGAGGCAGGCAGATTTTTATTTTTAAAGGCCAGTTATTTCATGGATCCAGGATACTATGCATCCTGATAAAGTTCCCTTGGCCTTTGGAATTAAAATAGCCCCACATCATCACATACCCTTCACCATACCTAGAGATTGGCATGGGCTACTTTCCATAAGATCATCTCTCAATGCAAATCAAACCAGCTATTAGGCTAACTGAAATAAGGAATTACGGAAGAACATTTATTTATTTACGATACATTATTCATTCACAAAGAAAATTGGTGTCCTTAAAGGTTGCATTTTTCCTCATTTTTCTAATTAAGGCATTAAGATCAATTTCCAAAAGATGATTTTTTATTCCTCTTTTTAGTCAACTTTAGCATGAGTGTATTCACTTATGCTGAGCACTGTATGTCCAAGAAGAGGATTGTGAGTGATCATATTTGAATTTTAAAGGTTCTTCCAATTGATCAATACAAACATTAATTTCTCACATAAATATCATACAGATTGCAGAAAATATGTAAACATATATTATTTTACAGGTCTAGTGATTTCTTAACGATTGCCTAGTTAGTATTCTGACAACATCTATGTCTTTATGTGTAATTCAATTTGATACTATTTAAATGACTGAGTGTGGAAAAAATTAGTTACATACAAAAAATGTGGATGGTTATATATAGGCAGTTGGTAATATATCCACAGAAATGTACTGGAACAACTAACCCAAGTAATGTATTTTTTAAAATGTTTGTTGTACATATTTGTTAAATTCCCCGTATGCTAGTAGTGTACAACAATTACATTTTTTTAATGTTGAACTTACCAGCTAGAGTAAAAGACTCTCTGTTACACACTAGATATTAATTGGAATTGATTAATTAAGGAACACTGTCTCCATTTTCTCTATAGTTAGTACCTAATTAGAATTCAAAGACACTTCCTAGGAAATTAGTTACATGTCAGTTCCTTCAAAGAAATATGAGACCCGTAAAAAAGAGTCTCCATGATATGTTCATTTCATGACTGTCTCCTAATTTTTTTTAATACTTAATGCCAATGATGATATCTGTTTTCTGTATTTCAGATGACTCCTTTGTTGTGGGCACCAGCTTTGAGCTGCTGTTTAATATTCGTCCGCGGAATCCGACTGGACTCCTGCTATATGTTGGTGATTCCAGCAGGAACCAGTATGGACCTGCAATGGGCCACTATCTCACTGTCTACATGCTCAAAGGAGAGGTGAAGCCTGACTGTCAGTTTGATGATGCCATATCAGCTGTTTTTTTTTGTTTTTTTTTACTTTTCTGGCCTTCTTTTGGGGACTTTAACAGTACAGAACAAATTCTACATTTAACCTCGACTGAAAAGGTGTCTTTACTTTAAGTGTGTGTTACTGTACATGTGATTAAAAGCACTGTGTTTGGACATGCACCCATTTACAGGTAGTGGCACAAGCAAACAATGGCAAAGGGGAATTCATGGTGTCGGTGAAGCCCAAAGCTTCTTTATGTGATGGAATGTTTCATAAAATTTCAGGTAAAATGCACACAGTCATGAAAAGACATGACAAAAGACAATTCAAGACAAATTAAAAATGCTTTTAGAACCTATTGGGACACTGACATGAATCATCTTTTGCATTAAGTCACTGTCCATGTGTCTTCTAGTAATCAAGAGGAAAAATGTTGTGCAACTGCATGTGGACACAATCGACAATTACAAGATTGGACCACCATCTTCCACTACAACTTTGACCAAAGACTCCTTGTATGTGGGTGGCATTCCTGGTGAGTGTTAATCAGAGAGTTAATCTACTTAGTTTAATTTTAGTTTATTCACACATACTGCAAATTCACCACATGTACCTTTCTGCTGCAGAGATGTCAATGCAACAGATGCTCCCTGTTACATCATCCTTTGTGGGATGCATCCAGGACATGAGGATCAACAGCGACTCGGTCTCTTTCGACAGGCTGTCTGGTGCGTTCGGTCCGGTCAACCTCAAAGAGTGTCCAGGCTGAATGTCTCACTGCTTCATCATGAAACAAACCTTGGGACCACGTCCACCACCAACCATGTGCAATCTGTTACCAAGACAGAGAATGTGTTTGTGTATTAGGGTGTATCATTTTTTATTTTTTAGGGGAGTGTGTGCGTGTGTGTGTGTGTGTGTGTGTGTGTGTGTGTGTGTGTGTGTGTGTGTGTGTGTCTGTCTGTCTGTCTGTCTGTCTGTCTGTCTGTCTGTGTGTCTGTCTGTGTGTCCGTGTGTCTGTGTGTGTCTGTGTGTAATATGAGCAGCAGCTTACCGGTTCATATTATTAGCTCTGTTTAACAATGCCGTATTTATTTTGTGATAAAATCATGTATATCAGGGCACCGACTCACATATTCTAACAGTTGTTTTACAGTCTAATGTGTTGGTCCATGTACTTTCTGTCGAGAAATGCTACTGAATATGCTTATGATTGGTCAGGGCTGCAGTAGGAGCAACCCAGCACTTTAAGAAAACAAATGATGCCTTTTGTGATGGTGCTTTAATGGAGATCAACATTATTAGTTGATTTTTTGAGTTTTTGTTTGTTGGAAAGTTTATACTAGAATAATTACGTTTACACCCACGGTGCTCAATTCAGTGACATTTCAGGCACATGCCAGCATGTAGAATCATGCATTTTACCTGGTTTAATAGACATGGAGTCTTTACACAGGTCATGAAATCACATGGTTTCCCCCCATACTGAATTACTGTTGTTTTGAATTCATTTTCCATTTTGCATTCCTCTCTCATGCATGAGGATGTTCTGTGTGGATGTTCATCAGTTACACAAGAACACAGCATGTTTGTGGAACATTGTATATGAGTTGAAAACCAATATATATGCCTTTAACTTCTAATACTGTATATCTCACAAGTTTGGGACCATTTAGCCCATATAACTATAACGTTGAAAGTAATATAACAAAAAACAATACCATGTCTTTTATGTATTTAAACTCCCACAGCAGATGTTTACCTGCTTTGTACATTTGTGGAAATATTTGTGATATGAGAAGAAATATGCATGATGATTGGACATGATGATTTTTACATGCATTCCTGTCTTATGACCACTGATTTGTAAGCCATTTTGTAATTATTGTTGTTTATAAATACTTCTCAGTACCATAAGTAGGTCTTGAAAAAATATCTTTTGATTGTGATGGTGACAACTCAAATGTCTGTGTGGAGAAGGTTTTGACAGCATTTAGACCATTATGTAGGGAGAAAACATGTAATTGATGATGAATATGAATTTAGTCAAAAATGTCCAAGAGGATCCTTTGAACCCTCCTTGGCCGGCTATCTCCATGACTACAGCACCGAGGTTATAATAATTATTATAACCTTTTTGACTACTACAGCTGCTCTTCATAGCTCTCAATCACAAACCACCACGCCCACTCTGATGCTGCCTTCAAGGACTGTAGGAGTGAAAATTGCAAAGTCGTGCAAACAGGTGCTGCACCAAATTCTTTGACCCATCAGCTTCTGTGACCCAATTAGGTAGGCTATTTTAACCAGTGGCAGAAGAAGTACTCACCCCTAAAAAATGGCCCATTTTAGAATAATGTATATTACAGTATTATTATTGATTAATGTGTTCATGGCTTTTATGTTGTAGCTGGGTGGAGCTCATTTTAATTCATTTATATAATATGTTTTATATATTACTTTACATACTGCTGGGTAGCTTGTGAATTCCCCCCTGGGGACTAACAGTCTAAAAAAAGAGTCTCATTGGTATAATAATAAAATGTAGGGCTATTTATTGATTATAATTTGTATTGTTAATCTCAATCTACAAAGTACCTACTAGATGTCAGATAAGTGCAGTAAAAAGTAGAATAGTTGCCTCTGATTTGTAGTGAAGTAGAAATATATATAAGTAATTCAAATTTGTACTTAAGTACAGTACTTAAAAAAATGTAGCCAACTTAGTTATTCAACCCCTGATTTTAGTTATTGCCACAGCAAATGTTTTTGTTTTTAATCTAGCTTTGTCATATATGCCTACTTTATTTTAATAACTGTTACAAAAAGGACACCGCCATAGTATTTAGAAGAATAATTATTGACCCCACAGTGTCAAACATTTTGATAGCTGTAATAGCAGAAATATATACATCAAAACTATATCCTGATCTGGTCGACCCTATCAAAATTGGTGACACATGGAGGCAACACGTTTGGTAAAAGTAACTAATAAAGTAACGTTAGGCCATATGCGATAAAGTATGACAGCAACCGTTTATAGGTGACATTTCTAATCAGGTAACAAAATGTGATGGGTCGCAGAATTTGGTTTAAACCTGTACTTCACAGCGTTTGAACTTACTAGAAAAATATGACACGAGAAAGCGCACAAACAAAGACATAACTAAATATTAACTGCATGGAGAATATCAACCAGGTGCTTATGATATATTTACAGCTCTAACATTGATTTACTTACGCTTTTCCTTTTGAAAGCCCCACCTCGGTTAATTATTGCTTAGTTGCGCCTCTTGTCTGCTTGAAAAACTATAATTCCGATAGCACCCAAAGGCATCACATTTCCTGCCTGCACAGGAACACACGAACCACCGGCCGGGCGGCAGAATACGGAACAGCGACACAACCGCTGGGTAGACGGCTAGCACAGGCGCATGTAGTTAGTTATCGGTTAGTTATTTGAACGTGTTCGCTTGTCAGTCTCCTCATGCAAAAATATGAAGGTGATTGCGTTTGCTCAAAACTGCGCCACTGGCTGAGACTATTGTGTCAGTAAACTAACGAGACATACTGTACCGCACGTACCCTCCCTGCTTCTTCTCCTCCCCGGCCCCGGCCGCTTTCAGCTCCTTGCCTACGGTATTGGGTATCTCAATGGCGCAGCCGAGAGAACCAGCCCCGGGAAGCGTGGAGGATGACAAGACGGACGATATCAACGACGCAGAGCTGGCACTGAAAGGGATCAATATGCTCCTCAACAATGGATTCAAGGAGAGCGACGAGCTCTTCAGATTATACAGGTCTGGTACTGTCTATTTCAGAGACAATAACAAGCAGTCTTTGTCTTTTTTGACGTTTTGATGGATAATTAAATATGCTCTAGGGGGTTGTTAAATGTTATTACAACTTTAGCTATTGTGTCTAAAAGTACTACTGTGGTCAACCAGCATAAGTAGAAGCCATTACCACATTTTATTCCCGGCAGCACTGCCTTTGCTTAGCTTGCAAAACAAAACCCCAACATCCTTGTCACGCTTGTCTACTGTAGCACCATATGATCCGGTCACAAGCAGGATAAATGTTGTTGAAATACCCTGGGCAAATATCCACACCCACAATGTGTCTTGTGAAGCCCAAACAGTCTAACATTGCTCTTTTTTTTATATGGTGACACTGACAGGCTGCTACGTGTAAATATGCAAACGTTTTCAAAAAAGACATGCTTAACAGGTTAGCAGTCCTGTCACGCTAGTAGCTTGCTTCCAGTTACTTTAAACAGGGTTGTGTTAAATATCTCATCTTGGCCCAGCTAGTTTATTATCAAAACCACACGGCAATTGTTTGGATAGTTTAAAAACTAAGTTGACCAAGGAATTTAGTATTCACGGTTAAAGATTAAACTTGCAATAGATCCTCTAACCCAGTGGTTCCCATCCTGTGTGCTCATCCTAAGGGTGTATGGGACATTTTACAGTATAGGAAAGCTGAAATGTATTCATCTATGAATACATCTATGCTATGCTAAATAATATGTTTCCACATGAAAAAAAAAAAAGTCTTCCTTTTTTGTGGATATACTGGATGATTTCTACATTTTCAAATAAAGAACACGTGATGGGTCACAGGTAGACATTACTTTGCTTTTTAAAGGAGTCGCCACACACGGACCATAGTCCACTTGCTGGTTGCATGATTTTGTATACATGCAATCATTCTGTGCTGTTATTATAAGGGCTGATTATCTCTAGGAAATGTTTGCTTTCAACTTGAATGTTGATGCCACAGAAGGGCAACCCCTATGTGTCCTGACCCCTGGTGAAGGCTTAAATGTCACCTCTTCCACTAATTGCATTTAGCACTATGTGTCATCCTGTTTTGATTGCATTAGGAAAAAAGGAGGGAAGTGAGAGACGCATAATATTAACACCGCAAATGAGGATGAGCTTGTGACTGCCTGTATTCCCAGTTTCCTGATAATGTTCCCCTGGCTCTGCTAAGGGGTCATTGTGTGTTGCATTATGGGTGTAGGAGATTGGGTAGGGGTGTTCAGTGATGCATTCCACACCCTTATTGAATCAAGTTGCTTTTCTCTGACTGTCATCTTGTGCCTCAACTTGTCCATGTCTTAACAGTGAACCAAACCAGTGTGCTTGATGCGTGAAACCGACTGAACACATTTTTTTCACTCCACCCATGAAGTTTAATGGCCTCTAGATCCGTTCCCTGTTCCCACAGCATGTCTCTCACTGACATGTCCATTATCTGTTCTTCATCCTCTGTTTCAGGAACCACAGTCCTTTGATGAGTTTTGGTGCCAGTTTTGTGAGTTTTCTGGTGAGTTAAGAAACAACATCTTTTTGCAGCACTCTGTTGTTTTACTTCATAGTTTAATTCCACTTTAAAACCCACTTCTGTTTCACGATGAGGTTCAAGGAACTTCCCTTGTCTTTCTACCAGGCACAAAGCCAGACTTTCTTTTTCTGGCACAAAACTATAGGTGTGACTGACTAAACTGATAAGTGGATTGAAACTCAATAGAAACAAAAGGAAGATGTTATCAAAAATGAATTGGGAGTGCAATCCTCCCATATAAACAACTAAAAAGCATGTTCAGAGATTATGATGCAAGCTAGCAGAAAAGTTGGAGCCTGTGCCGCCAGAATAATTATAACCACTTAATAAACTGATCAATTTAGAGATATTATAACGTAATTCATTAACATTAGAACTATAAAACTATTGTAAAACTCAAGGTAAAAGAAAAAGTTCATTTAAATTTAGAAATTGTACTTCCTTATTCTATATTGAAGTGATGAACCAATAACTGAATTTAAAAAATGTAATTGATTTTAATGTGTCTGCCTATCATATTTTTGTCTCCTACTTTCAAATTTTACAGTTTCCATTTTGTGATCACTTACATTTCGAGACGTCTCTCTCTTTAATTTGGAGATGTACGAGCAGTGTGCCACCTGAAGATTTAATCAAGCTTTTGTTGTAGTTTAGTTTTTCTGCCATCTGGACTCCAGGGTTCAATGTGGGATTAGACGTTTTGCTTCACTAGTAAAACCTGTCGATCCCCAGCATTAATTTGGGAATAGTTGCATGTCAACAAAAGGATTATTTATCCGGTTAACCTTTTGTAGAATGCCATGATGACGTTTGAGGAGGAGAAAATGCAGTTGGCCTTTGAGGACCTCAAAGCTACAGAGAGACTGTGTGAGAGTCAAAACACCGGTGTTATTGAGACCATTAAAAACAAGATCAAGAGGAATGTGAGTAACCTCTTCAACACTTAACTGAATGGAATGTATACAGTATGATATGTATAGAACAAATGTAATTCTTGAAAATGAGCATTTTATGTTGGACCATAATGTCCAGGTTTGCGGTTTGTTAGCTTGCCTGTTACATCAGTCTAGTGTGAGGTGTCTGTGTGAGCAGATGGACTCTCAGAGGTCGGGGGTTGCTGTAGTGAACCGACTCCAGAGGCAGATCATCATTGCAGACTGCCAGGTTTACCTTGCAGTGTTGTCTTTCATCAAACAAGAGCTGTCATGTAAGGGAACCTTCAGTCCTTGTTTGTTAGCTATGAACGCTACACATTTATCAATGTGAAATGAAATTTTTTTTTAAATACTAGTCCTCTGCAAAGCATAGCATGTTTCACTGACCTCAGTTTCAATCTGCTGACAGCATACATCAAAGGAGGCTGGATCCTCCGTAAAGCCTGGAAGATGTACAACAAATGTTACAGCGACATCACACACCTGCAGGAGAGCAGCAGAAGAAGAGCCTCTGAACAGCAAGCAACGCCGCCTCCATCTCTGTCCTCTGACACGTCCGACCACAGCCTCACGTCTTCACCCGGGCCGAGCCCATCCCTGGGACTGGGCGGCATCAGCCCAGAGGCTCTGGATCGGCTAAAGGGTTCGGTCAGCTTTGGTTACGGCCTCTTCCACCTCTGTATCTCCATGGTGCCGCCGCACCTCCTGAAGATCGTCAACCTGCTGGGCTTCCCTGGCGACCGCCTTCAAGGCCTGTCAGCGCTCACGTACGCCAGTGAAAGTAAGGACATGAAGGCCCCCTTAGCTACGTGAGTATGTGAGTGAGTACGTTTGTGTATCTGTATTCTGGCTGTAACTTAAAAGTGATCTAAGTCATTCAGCATAATTACTAGAATAAAGAAAAAAAGATGTCATCTTTTTTGAGAAGTACTGTCTTATGATGGTGGCTACCACGAATCATGCCATAAGTAAAAATGACTGCATTGACCAAACATTTAACAAATACAAAATCAAAAAAACACAGAAATATGAAAAAACTTCCTGTAAGCAGCTTTAATAACAGACTGATGCCAGGTCCTGCAGAATAAGTTGCCCAAACA
This sequence comes from Sander vitreus, assembly GCF_031162955.1. NCBI lineage: Eukaryota > Metazoa > Chordata > Actinopteri > Perciformes > Percidae > Sander > Sander vitreus. Next base: position 12,551,374 of record NC_135866.1, read on the forward strand.
TTCCTTCATAATTATTATTTATTAATTCTTTCTTATTCCTACAATATGTTGGCAACTATGTCTGTACTTAACCCTTTTTTAAAAAATCAAGAGTGGAAATTTGGTCACGTCTACCAAGTTAACTAAATGTTGATTAATCATGGCCAATAATGGTAACACTACACTCAGCTATTTTAGCGTTTTCTTTTGTCTGTATTTGTTAAATATGTTTAATCTCACTTTATAAACCAGTTAAGTTAAAAATCTAAAATGTAAGAAAAAAAAAAGCATACAAACTGTTCTAATTTCAAACCAGATGTTGTCATCTTTACACTCCCACTCATTGCAGCCTCTGTGCTTCCCTCCCAGCTTGGCCCTCCTGTGGTACCACACAGTAGTGCAGCCCTTCTTTGCTCTGGATGGCACAGACACACAGGCAGGCCTGATGGAAGCCAAATCCATTCTTCAACAAAGGGAGGCCATCTATCCAAACTCCTCCCTCTTCACTTTTTTCAAAGGCAGAGTCCAACGCCTCGAGGTGAATACATGTTCAGAATAAACCTTACTATCAAGTGCTATGTGGCCTATTCTCCTGACTTGGGGAAAGCTCAATATTGTCTGAGCCTGTAACTCACACCACAAAGTTCCCCTTTCTAGTGCCAGATCAGTACAGCCTTGACGTCCTTCCGTGATGCCTTAGATCTGGCCTCTGACCAGAGGGAGATTCAGCACGTGTGTTTATATGAAATAGGTACTATTTTCCCTCTCAGAATTCAAACCACCTTGCTCGGCGCTAGTCTACATCATCATTTCTTATTTGTTGAACATTTTAGGTTGGTGCAGTATGATCGAACTGAACTACAAAGAAGCCTACAGGGCCTTTGAGCGACTGAAGACCGAGTCTCGCTGGTCCCAGTGCTACTACGCCTATTTAACTGGAGGTGGTAACAGTACAAACAAATAAGGCTTTAAGGGCATTTCTTGTGAGTTTGGTATTGGCTCCTAATCCATATTACATTTTGTTGTATAGTGTGCCAAGGAGCCACAGGTGATCTGGATGGAGCTGTCACGGTTTTCAAGGATGTTGAAAGACTTTTCAAACGCAAGAATAATCAGATAGAGTTGTTTTCCATGAAGAGGGTGAGTATGCATCCGGCTGATTTTTCTATTGCAAATCCTTGGTGCAAAAATACAGTTAAAATAAGTGTGTATGCACACATTTGATCAGGCTGAGAAGCTTAAGACCACCAGTCTATCCAAAGAACTCTACATCCTGTCTGTGATTGAGATTCTTTATCTGTGGAAAGCTCTGCCCAACTGCTCCACCGCCAAGCTTCAGACAATGGCACAAGGTAATCAGTTATAAAATGTTTAAATCATCAAACTAGTTTTTGTGTGTTGTTTTGCAGCCTCGTTTGTTGTTGTGTCATTGGGCGTAGCGTAATTGTATTTTTCTTGTTGTAGTCCTGCACGGGATTGACGATGCCTCGTGTGCAGGCCTGAAAAACCTGCTTCTTGGTGCCATAAATGGATGTCTTCATAACAACAAAGATGCCATTCAGGTACTCTTATGTCTGAATATGCAATGTACAGGATGTGGTGATAATAGCTAACTTATCTAGTGTGCATAACGTGCATAACTGAATCCCCCCCCCCAGTTTTTCCATCTGGCTGCAAGGGATGAGGTTGGTCATCTGAGCAATTCCTATGTGCAGCCCTATTCCTGCTATGAACTGGGCTGTGTGCTGCTGAACACCCCAGAGGTAGGTGTGTGTGTGTATGAGAGAAAGAGATAGAAAGAGAGACTGTTTCCCTTATCTAATTTGATGGAAAAATTACACATTTTGTCTTTTTTCCAGTCTGCAGGGAAGGGCAGAATGCTGATGCTTCAGGCTAAGGTACAGTTGGTTTCTTTATTGCATTACTTTTTTTTGCTTTCTTTTTAAAGGTTTGTACTGGTTTTTATTTGCTTGATTATTCATAAACTTTAAGTAGGTGGTAGCAAGTTCTGACTAATTCTCCAGGCTTAATTATTAGTTTACCCCTGACGAAGTCTAGCTAAGATCTCTGAGATCAAAACATTGGTTTTATTTAATTTTTGTAGCGCAATTAGTAGTGTTTTGGTTTTGTCTTATTTCCGCCCTCAGTCAAAGTTTTGGATCAAGGCCCTGTAAAAGTTTTTAGGATGTGGGCACTTTGACAGATCAATACACTCGCAGCCTGATCAGATAATAGCATATATAATTAAGGAGCGGCAAGCCTTGGTTCCCCTTGAAGTCTGTAAACTTAGTACAGTGGGTCGCTGGAGTCAGAGGGTTGATGGTGTCAGTCATTCCAGCTGGAAAAATAGCAGCCAACAAGCTCCATAGGCCATGGATGTAGCCACATAGTTTGTGTGGTCTGAAAAACTGCCTGCTCAGCCACCAGATCATGAGGCACTGACCAAGAAAAGAAGAGAATGTGCAAACACATCCGCCTTCACAAGGGGCGATGCTCATTTCCTTGGACACAAAGAGTGGCTGGCTGAAGCTATGCCAGGTCCGTGTCACTATGTCAGTGTGGAACAGCCTGTTAATTGGACTTCCTCTGTTATGCTATCCCATGTGGAGGAAACCAGGGATATTTTGCGCCCTCCGGGAGAGGGAGAACTTACTGCGACTGCATTAAATCATGACACAGCAAAGCAGGCCACATCCCATCCATACTGATCTGACTAAGTGGTGTGCCCCAGAACATCAGGTGTCTGAACATCTTTTGTAAGAATGAACAATTGTGACAAAACAGATGTGGTGAAGGCAGTTCCAAAAGGCTACATATGTTTGTGTCTACACAATGCAGTAAATGGTGTCTGCATTGCCTGTGGTGCGCTGGGTGCAGCCTCTCCCACCTGAATACCATTGGCGAAGTTTGGTGCAACCACAGCGCTGCGGAGGAAGGTCTGGCTAGTCCACACAGCATTCCGGGATGGGCGAAAAACATGCTCTGGTTTATTGGCATTTCTTTAAACCACAATCCGTCAAGGGCGGCGCTAGGCGCTGGACAGAGCCATGGTGCCACAACTTGTTTTGGTGGAACATGTGTACGTTTTAGTCGTGCAACAGAAAACTCAGATTGGACATATAGTCTAGCTAGCTGTCTGGATTTACTGAAAGCGTAAGATAACGGGCATCTGGCGGAATTTCCGGCGGCAACAGCAATCCCGGAAGTGGAACGTCGTGGGTATAGACTAGTGAATGGGCAGCTGACATTGACGGAGCAAAGATCCCACTCTCTCTGCTCAACATGACATCATGACTTTGCGTAAACCTAAACGCCCACTTTCTTAAGCCAAGTGGCGCGTTATCTGTACGCATTGAGCTTTCCGCGTGTATGTCTACGCTGTATACAGTGGACGTAAACATACACGCCACTTGGCGTATTATCGCGAGAAGAAAGCTACGGTTGGGTTTAGGAAACGTGACACGCAGATTGAGTTTAGGAAAAAAAAGAACGGGGTTGGCTTTAGTAAAAGAAGAAAACGATGGTTGAGTTTAGGAAACGTGACCACAATGGAAATAAGTCCTGGAGTTTGTGTTTTTATCCTCGATTGTATTTGATGTCTTTTCATGTGTGAGGCATTCTGGATACAATTAAATAAATCAAATCAAATATGACACGCGGGACACGATCCCCGGTCTCCTAGGTGAAAGTCCTGTGTTTTACCCATCCACCACCCCAACCAACTTCCCTACGCGGATTTTCGCCCTTTCATACTACTCGCTACGGCGTCAATTCACACGCAATCGCAAGGTAATGTAAGTCAATGGAGGTCAAAAAGGGTTGATAAGTACGCTAAAAAGCGAGTATGCGTCTTGATAACACGCCAATAATGGCATACGAATTGGCGTGTCATACAAACGCCATTTCGTGAGATCAGTCTGCTCTGCTGTTGCTGTAACAGCCAACTCTGCATGCCTGAGCAGATGCAGCAATGTCTGACAGGACGAGCCGAGCAGTGGGCTCTCTGCTTATTTAATTGATATGCTGCCACATGATTGGGCAGCGAGTGCATTGATCAGTCTGAGTGTGCAGCGAGTGCATTGATCAGTCTGAGTGTGCGGACCGCAAAGCTTGTTAGAGGGCAGAGCACGAACAAAATACATTTATTTTATTCACTATTTTGTCTTTTTTTTTCATGGACAATGCAGGAGGACTATGCTGGCTATGACTTTGAGAACAGGCTCCATGTTCGTATTCATTCAGCTCTCGCATCCACAATGGCTGCTGCAGCCCAGCCTTGACATTTGATCTGCACCTCAAAGAACTGGAAGAAATGTCTTTAAGCCACAATACCATTCGAGTCACCAATGTTATTTATGTTTATTTTCATATTCTGAGCCAATGCATCATTTTAAAATGTGTGCAATATATACAGTACAGTAGGTGTTTTATGGGAGAACAGTTACAAGGTGTTTTACTTAATGGTACTGTACTTTACAATAAATTGGAATTGTATTGTTTAAAGGCTAATTTTAAAACCTAGATGGCAGTCAAATCAGATAAAAATAAATTAATTTTTAAAAGCATCAGGGACGATCTTTCCTCTGGTTTGGAGGGAAGTCAGGTCAACTACAGTAATGGCACATGCAGTATTGGTTAAAATGAATGACTCGGCCAACTCTGTGTTGGTTGCTGACTTTGACATTTGTGATGTAAAGGCTTTGCTAATCCATAGGAATGAGTACTAAACTGATTCTTTTTTAAACGTAGCCCCTTTGTTTAAGCAGAATTGTTTTTATCAGTGTAAATATGTCTTGCACACAGGTTTTAATAGATGTGCCAACATGATGTTGTGAGCCTTGATGCACAGTGTTACTCTTGGCTGTGAACTGGTTCTAATTTATATTTGTTTTAAGATAATAAAATGAATATTGTAAAATGGAATATTGTTTTTTTTAAAGATTATTTTTTTTTGGGGGCTTTTCCCTTTATTGTACAGTGACAGTGGGTAAACAGGAAAGGGGAAGAGAGATGGGGGACGACACGCAGCAAAGGGCAGCAGGTCGGACTCGAACCTGCAGCCGTCGACATGGGGCGAACGCTCTTACTGGGTGAGCTAGAGGCCGCCCCAAAATGTAATATTGTTTTATCCTCTGCACTCGATTAGGTGTACATGATTAATGAGGTAGGCCAAGACCAATGTTATGATGGTTGCTAAGTAGGACATGGCCCAGGGTACACCAGGGTTGTGGGGTTGACGGCCTCATCTTGTAACACCCCATCAGACACCCATCTAATGCAGACATGTTTTCTTAAAATGACAGCAAATCGCACGAAACCCAAAAAGTTCAATCAACATTAAGCTTTTATTTAACAACAATAGAAATTCAGTTTGATACCCAAATGAGAAACAGAAAAAACTAAATCATACAGCAGCTACGCACATGAGAAAAGGAATATTCATTGCTCGATTGTGAAGGAGGTAAGGGATTGCATAGTTATAGTAATGCACATGCATTTATTGTAATAGATGGAATTTTAAATAGATCAGGAATATAGCTAATTATACTTTAATATCTCAAGTGCAGAGCCAGTGTCCCTGCTTCAGTACAGTTAGAAAAAAAGTGCTACTGTGTCCACAGTCAGGTAGACTTATGTGCAACGCTGTTAGTCTCTATACACCAACTATACAGTACGTGGTTTAGGGATAATGATATATTTTTAACATTTATTTATTGTAAAAGATTTATTGTTGTGGTACTGGCCACAATTCATGTCGGATGTGGTAACATTTTACTTTATATTAAATTGGAGTGCTGTCCTAGTAACTTTATCTGTAACATTTTACTTGCCATCATCTTTGCAGAGAAACAGGGATGCAGGGAAACAGCCAGACACAGATATACAATCCATTGACGCAGACTCTGCGAACAAGCAGATTTTGAACAGTTAAACACTAATTGTATGCACCATCAATTGAGGAAAACAAAGGGAAATGTTCCCAAATGGTCTATTTGAATACTTTTCACTGCATTATAGTATGCAGTGAAAAGTAGAATCAGTGTCAGAGTTAAATAGACGTCTTATCGATGTGCTCAGGATGCATCATACACTCCGTTGTAGCTGTAGGTAGAGGAATCTCTGCACTGAAGCTGATGAGTAAAATGTTTCCACAGCCAGCAGAAATTATGGACAAACTACCAACAACAAAACCAAGGTTGCTGTTTAAACTCTCCATCTATACATATACTCTGTGTGTGTGTGTGTGTATATATATTTCTAAAAGACATTCTAGTATTTTCCAAACATGCCTATACCATACTTAAGTGGTCAACAACCACAATAAATAAGCAAAAGAGTTTTTGTGCTTCATTGTTCACACACATCTATTAAATAATGTATGCCTTTGGTGTGTATTCAGTGTTTTACTTCCTTTTGACTGCTTTAAAGACATTTTTAAGCATATCTTCTCAACCCAACCCTACCTGCTGTTCTGTACCAACTCCTTGACCTTTTTGCATGTGCTAGGGAGCCCTTGCACAAACCCCAGTACAGCAGATAACATCCAAACGGTGGTTAAAGTAGATATCCATGTGTACGGTATTTGTGTGTATTTCTACTTCTTAGTAGATTTCAGGCAGGTGAGTGTAGTTTCTGTCCCAGTAGCCTTTCGAGTAGAGCCAGTCCTGAGCTTTGTTGTGAGGGTTGGGTCCTTGCTGAAACCACCTGCAATTTTAACAATGAGAAGATATATTTAATATTATGGGGTACAGCACTTGGGGATAACAGAGAGATCAGAAAAGAATCACAGACAAACTGAAATGCACACAAAAACACTACATCATGGCAAAAATGTTGCTAGTCTTCCTTGTTCAAACTAAATACCCAGTGTCAAAAACCTGTGTCTTCACGAGTGCCAGTATCTCTACAAATGAGTTCACTAACACACAGTTGTAATTGTGCATTTTGTCCTGAGGAGGGTAGTGTGGTGTAGTGCTGAAACTTATTTACTTCTCCAATGTGGCACTAAGCTCAAAACCACACATTAAAAACATCTGTATTTTGCGTATACTATATAAAAGCTGCAGATCAGACAACACAGTTTGAACCACCAGTTAGGTACAAAGTAATTTGATGCCTGTAAGCTAATGAGCTTTCAGCTGATCTGGTCAAACCTCATGCAACATCCATGAATGGATGTACAACTGCATGCGTGTGTTTTATAAGACTGTATGGTTACAAGACGCATTCCTTAAATTGGTCTTTTTGTATATGAAGCTTGGCTTTAAGATAAGTACATTTGCACACCCTTTAGATTCATTATGACTGAGTCTTATATTATACATATGCAGCTGCTTTCCTACTCCCTCTCTTAGCCTTTGCTGCTTGACTAAATGTGGTCTGTGTTGACTGAGTTTATCTTCCAGCCTTGCTAACATCTGCAGTGAGGACTGTTTTACAGGTAAGAAAAGAATCACAGACAAACTGAAACGCACACAAAAAGCACAACACTACATCATGGCAAAAATGTTGCTAGTCTTCCTTGTTCAAACTAAATACCCAGTGTCAAACACCTGTGTCTTCACGAGGGCCAGTATCTCTACAAATGAGTTCACTAACACACAGTTGTAATTGTGCATTTTGTCCTGAGGAGGGTGGTGTGGTGTAGTGCTGCACTTCACACTAGAAATAACAACAGCAAGAAGGCAAAGCTTTGAACCTAACCTTGGGCCAAGTGCGGCGTTCCTTCTCAGTTATAATAAAGGGGAAAGTTGATAACAAAAGACAATAAGGAGGCAATTAGTAAAAACAAATTAGCAATGGAACGATGACAGTACATCATATTGCTCACTAACTCACCTCGTTTTCCATTCATCTGTTGATTTGGTGCGATTTTTCCGGGCCATTCTTTGTTTTTCCTCCAGTCTCTTCTTCTCTGCACTTGCCAAATCTATAAAAAGGCATGGATATAGAAACTTGAATACCTTAAAATAACTTGAAGATGGTGTGGCATAAACGGACTCAAAACAAGGGCATACACCGTACCTATATCTCCATTCTCCATGGCGCGGATGTCAGGTCTGAGGCGACTGTCTGTTGGGGGAATAACTCCCTCCATGCTCTTCTCCTGCTCATTTAGGTGCATGGCGAATGTAGAGAATGCATAGAACTGCCAGAGAGAGAATTCAATTACCACAAACTGTCATAGAGGACAAAAAGCAACAAAATAACAATACCTCATCTTAAGCTATTGTGCCTGATTTTTCTATTTGAAATGTACAAAAAATGTTCCCCTTCCACCACTTCCGTCTTCTCGTACCTTGGCTGAGTTGTCTGGTCGTGGCGTTATCTTCCAGATGAGCTCACTGCCGGGGATGACCTGGGCTGTCTCAGCGTCAGGTGGAGGCATCTCTTCTGGCTCCTCATCCACACTGCTCTGGGGCCACAGAGACACACGCACATAAGTTTAACTTGAACCAAATGGAGGCAGAACACAGGCGACTTTAAAAGCAGTACAATGTAATACCTGTTTATTGCCCTTCTTTTCATCCAAATTCTTTTTGTCAGTCTTTTTGTGGGCCTCAAAGGTAGCGGGGTCTACTGTGTAGAGGCATTCAGTCCATTTGCCATAAATCGCACAGAGCTTCTTTTTGCTGCAAACATACAATAAACAAAAATAAAACACAGCTTAAGATGCCTTTGATATTTGATACATCATCCCTGAGCGTTACCGTTCTGACAAAACTGATGAGTAAAACAATTGTTGTGTTCAAATGTTTCTCAATACATATGACAAATTACTTTCAGGCAATATTAAACATCAGATGAATAATGAAATCATTGGTAATTAAATGAAGATGATACCTTTTATCAAGGATGTATCCCTCCACTATATGGAGCTCTTTTCCAAAGAGGCCGCAGGGCTTGAACATCATGCTGCATCTCTCTCCGGTCCTGCCACAGAATAAGGCTGTTTACCAATTCCCTTTCACTATTCTCCTTCTGCGAGCTGAGGCTTTCAAACATTAATTATCCTGCTCTTCTATTCTAATGGCAACTGTCCCAGTTCTGCTCCCATGATCAATACGCTGAATCTTAAAAGTAGATCAACACCCCACTGCAGAGCGCAGAAACAAAGAGTCTCCGTGCATGCAAATGAACCGAGCGAGAAGGCATTTGCAGAAAAACAAGACACACAGAGCAGCACAAAGAGAAGGGAATTTCTATTACTTGTGATTGATCACTTCCACGCTGCCGTACTGCTCAATCCAAAGCTGACCAACAATGATGTTGTGGACACAACAGGTGGGGTTTGTCCAGGTGTATGCTTCGTTATATCTGCAGAGACATGGAAGCAAAAAGGTAAAGACAAAAGTAACATGAGAAAACATAAAAGAATCAAAATGCACTCACTTGGGCAGCTCCAGTGTGATGAGTCCCTTGGGCTCAGCTTCTATGCTCTTTCCCCAAAACTTGAGTTTGGGGTAGATGGAGCCATGGAAGACGAAATCCTCATTGAGGCCCTCAGCATGAAAGGCACTGACTGGAGGGTGATGGCTTACTTGCTCTGACACCCACCTAAAGCCCAAATCGTCTCTGATGGAGAACAGGGACATGTTTGGTATTGCATTATGGTATACATCTTCACTATATGAAATATGTGTTGTATACAGGTGTGCTCATGAAACATATTGTGTATAGTGCATCCAAGGTACTGAGGAGTCCATTGTCTTACCTGATGAGCTCATACGTCTCCCCCAGTAGTGGGTTGAAGGGTTTCCCAGTTCTCTCCCACTGCGATGCTACAGCTGACACAGCAAATGCTGCAACACACTACAGAGCATTGAAGGATTATAACCAAATTACAGGTAACTAATTCAATATTTGATAATGATAAGAAAATATAATACAATTATTGAGTCTTGCATACTTTATGAAAGGCTAGAAAGTCACTACTATTTGAATTTTAAATTAGATAATGTGACCTTATATGAGAAGCAACAAATGACAAATCACTATTAGACTTATCTTTGTTTTTATTTGAGAAAGTAAACTTTGCATTGTGGTACCTTCATCCTCTCGACAGAGTCGGTTGTGGCGTTGGCCTGGTGGATGAGGTAGGTGTGCTCCATGTATTCGGTTAACCGCTGGAGGAAACTCAGAGGCTCATTAAATATTACAGGCATGGCAATCTTTGACAACTCCTGAAAATGAAATTGGGAGGAGATAAAAGAACCTGTGAGAAAACAGAGTATTGCATGGGCAGAGGACTGTGTGCATAATTGACATATTTAATTCAACAACCACATGACTGCACCCCATGCATGTCTATGCATCTGTCTGCCCTCTGAATTGCGTATGCATGAATCATTAGCCACATTTAATTGGGGAATAAAACATTAATAGACAATATTAAATGTAATTAAATCCAGGCAGAGGCTGGGTAAGGACTGAGCTCCCTTAGGACTCCAAGACACTGATACTAATGACTATATTTCTAAAGACATAATTTAAAGAGGAAGTACAAAAACTAATTTATCTTATATTAACTAACTTTTATTTAGGTCATTTTCACTTTCTTTATTCACCAAGCCTACTTAAAAACAATAATATCTCAAGCCAGCATTCATTTCCTCCAAACAGTAAATTGAAGCACAACAAATAAAGGGTAAATCCGTCTGAGGAGACTAGTAGGTTCTCACCATGCCAATGCATTTTTTTAGGATACTCCAGATGCTGACGTCATTCCTGGAGAACATGGGAGTCGGTAGAGATGTTCTGTAAGACAGTGGTATAAAGAGTGGGAGAAACACTGTCAACTATACAAGACAATTACATTAATAAAGAGGATTACACTTTATTAAATCAGAAATCATTAGATTGTTTATTTTGTGTCAATTCATAGCAGGCAAACACTGACGCCTGAGGGCATGTCACCTGGTCTCCTCCACACTCAAAATGATTTACTTCTCCAATGTGGCACTAAGCACAAAACCGTACATTAAAAACATCTGTATTTTGCTTATACTATATAAAAGCTGCAGAGCAGACAACACAGTTTGAACCACCAGTTAGTTACAAAGTAATTTGACACCTGTAAGCTAATGAGCTTTCAGCTGGTCTGGTCAAGCCTCATGCAATATCCATGAATGGATGTACAACTGCATGCGTGTGTTTTACAAGACTGTATGGTTACAACTTAAATTGGTCTTTTTGTATATGAAGCTTGGCTCAAAAACACCTTTCACTTTAAGATAAGTACATTTGCACACCCTTTAGATTCATTATGATTGAGCTTTCTCTGTCTTATATTATACACATGCAGCTGCTTTCCTACTCCCTCTCTTAGCCTTTGCTGCTTGACTAAATCTGGTCTGTGTTGACTGAGTTTATCTTCCAGCCTTGCTAACATCTGCAGTGAGGACTGTTTTACAGGTATGCTTGCTGGAGGCAGATGGTGTCCTTGTTTAAAATTGAGTGCTGAAGCAACTACACAAATAAAAGCCATTACTTCAGCTAAATAAACAGAGGTAGAAGGGTGGGGGGTTTGCTCCATCTGTAGGATGAGCAGTGCAGTGATGCCTGGCAGACTATACCTCTGGCCTAGTTTGTGTTTCACCAGACTCGGCCCTAAAATTCACTTTTTACATAGAGGACTTCTTTCATTGGACTTTCAAAAAAACTGAAACATGATAATGGGGTTTTCCTAAAGGAAATGGTATCTACAACTGGCTTTTACATGTCTGAAGATTCACGGTACCTGTAGGTTTTACTTTTTTTAATTTCGGTGCTCCAATTTGTTCAGCCATTTAGCTTAGAATATGGTTCTTCACGTCAACATCCCTAATCAATACTTTAAGCATGTACGTCTTGCAGCCAACACTGTCTACTGTATGGTTGAGCTTTTCAGTCTTCAAATTATTATTTCATTATTACATTTTGACTTTATATTAGGGTGGTCCTTATAGAAATGTAGAGTAAGACACATGTTAAACAACTAGATGTAGGCCCATCTACAGGCAACCAGGGACAGACATATCTTTGAATGACAAGAGTATTTCCAAATAAACAGACACCTCATAAATCTTTAATGCACAACACACACTGCCAAACACATGCATGCACACACACACACACACACACACACACACACACACACACACACACACACACACACACACACACACACACACACACACACACACACACACACACACACACACACACACACACACACACACACACACACACAAGCCTACACATATGCACACAGAGCTAGCCAGCCAGCCATTTCCCTTTCCTCCAACTCCTACTCTGAGCCAGCACATGCTGAATTATTCATGGATCACTTGTTGGATTAAGGAAGAGAGGCCAAGCCAGAATCAGCATCCACGGAAATGAAAAAGATTGTGAAATCTAAACGAAAAAAAAAAAAAAAACATAACCAAGCACTAGGTTGATTATTCACCTAGAGAGTTGGATCAGTTAGGAAAAACAAAAAAAGAGGCTATTATCTGTGGATTGGGTGCTCAAACAAAAATACCCGTCTATAAAAACAGACCAGAGTGGAAAGGTGGTATGCCATTACACCAACTCTGCCTTTTACTGGCCTCTCCTCTTGCTGGCTGAAGTCTGCAACCTGTCATCAGGCACGCATATCAAAAAGTCACATGTACAATATATATTTTAGTTGCTCAGCAATATAAAGTTATATACTACTTAATCCTGCTACCAGCTGTGATAAACCACTTTAACAAAGCCTTGCACATAATAAACAGTGAATAGTTTGTCTGAAGAGCACTCACTATGGCTGGTATTACCATACCACGATATTTCCACTCGTACCTTTGCATCATTTAAGCCAGTAAACAAGCATGACATCATAACTGGAGCATGTCCCACCTGTGCTTCTCGACTCCATTGTACTGGGCGGGTTGGTTGCCATGGTTACCCTCCCCTGACATTCCGGTAGGTCCCCTGAGGGCGCTGGGATGGCGGAGGATGCTGAGAAGGGGGTTGTCTCGGCCCTCGTCCTCTTCACAAGATTGACTGGCCACAGACAGGAAGCCGCTCACCGAGAGCTCCGACTCTGTGGGATGATGACAGAGGGCAGATGCCAGGTCATGCCAAACACTCGCACACTAACGTACATACAGGTTTGAGTGGCCGGCTCAAAAAGCTGCAGCCTGAACAGCACACTGTCTGCGAATAAGCACTTGTGCTCAAGTTCCTCTTTAACTTCCCCCTCCCTGCTGCCACCTAATCCCCACCTGAGGATTGTGTTCCAATGAGAGGCCACACAGAGGCTTCATTTCCTCAAACATTGTTTGCTCTGTGTTTTCTGGATGTTACTCCTCCCCTGTCAGTGACATTACAGGTACTGTCACATACACAATGGGAAGGGAGAATAGTGTGTGTACACTATGATGGAGGACTGTATATACTAGTGTGAGTTATTAGTGCTTATTGTAAGAACATGTGCTTGCATACTGAACAATGTATTGACAGAAATTTCTGTTTCAGACACAACAGTTGCACGTCTGTATGCAAAGTGTTTAAGGTTTTACATACTCACCTCAGCATGTGAACATCTTCATGTACTGTATATGCTGAGCACAGTTTAGAGTCTACAGGCAGTTTGTCTCTGGCTAGTATATAACTCAGGGCTATCTATGAATAATGCAATGATTCCTGAGAAAGATTGGTCCATAGTGCACAACATGTTGTAAAATGAAGTCTAGTGTAAATAATCACCATGTCGAGGCTTGGGTATACAAAGAAGCAAACTTCGTCCATTTTTTCCACAGACATGTTGCTGATGCAAAAACTGTAAATGGTAAACATACAGCAGTGGGTGTCAGCCTAATCACTATCTCATTACACTTGAGTATAAGAGAAGAGGACATTGGCAGTGTTATCTGGGCAATATCAGAGACAGATAAAGTGCCAAAGGAATATCATTAGCCGTGTTTCCATCAAACACTAAAGGTATAGTACTTTTTGAACCATAGGTAACCTGTACCCACATGTACCTAAACACTAGATCTGTTTTGCATTTCCACCGCAGACGCTACTACTAAATGAAAGCGTGTTGTTACCGGATGGTAAGAGCTGTGGACAGCCATGCACTGAGAAACAAACTGAAAAACCTTTTTATTCTAGCTCCACCTTTTAGTATCGGATCAGTGTGCTAAGTACTCCAATGGAGGGGTAACGAAAAAACAGGACTGAAAAGAGCGGTTCTATTGGTACCATTCTCAACTTTTGACAATGGACATGCAAAAATCACCGTTCTAATGTGTAACGTTCTGAACTGCTTGGTGGAAACAAGGCTTTTGGGTTTAACCACCCACCCATTTTTTTATGTTTAAAATTGTGCATTGTTTAAATCTATGTTTGCAAGCTTCCACTCTTCTTCTTCCCTGCCCAGGTTCTTTGCGCTTTACTGCCAAACTGTGGACAGCACTACTAGAAGTCTAAAACTCCATACGATACCTTTCTTACAGAAGCTCTGCAATGGAAGAAATGAGTGCAGCTCAACGAACAATGCATTTAACTCAACGTTAGAGTTAAATCTCTCAAAGAAAATTCAGATGCTTGAGACTTAATTTGTGCAATCTGTGACCTGGCCAAGACGCTGTATGAAGAACAAGATATGCTGTGCTGATATACTGATCTCGAGTAAACCCCGTAAGATATTAACTTCTTGATTACTTCACTAACTGTCCACCTAGAGGCTGCTGACCTGATACAGCATCATAGAAGTCATCTTCAGTGAGGGTACTGCGAGTAGACGGCCTCCTGCTCTTACACAGGGACTGCTTGAGTTCGTGGTGCTCAGTTGCCAATGTGTGCAGAGCCTCTGTCAGAGCTTTGTTCTTCTCCACCTCCTGCTCCAACTTCAGGCTCCACACCTGCAAACACAGGACCACCAAACAAATGACACACACACACACACACACACACACACACACACACACACACACACACACACAAGACATGGTAAAGTAAATGAGGTGAATATGCACATACATATTTTGATCCAAAATGTGTACAGTATAGACAGTATGGAAAATCTGGCAAATGTGTGATTGACTGGTTTGATTGATTTGAAAGTATTGATCTGCTTCTGTAGTGGCCACGGTGTGTGTGTCTTTGTGGTTCTGATGGTAGGTCATTGTTCTAACCCTGCCCACATATCTGGTTTCCTCCAGTCTGAACCAAACACCCCAGTCTCTGAGAGCTCTGTAGCCCAGGATTGAGTGTCTATTAAGGGCAACCTGAGCCAGGCCACTGGGGGACAGACCAGATCAGTATTTCCTATTGTCTAACACTGCTGTTGTCCGTTCTTTACTAGCTGAACAGCAGACAGGACACTTAACAAAAATGCTACCAAAAGTTATATAGAAGATAATGGCTATAACAACACATTTTTCTTAGAAATGCATTGAGTTCATAAATGTCCTTTTTAAAGTTTTCATTTTTTTAAGTATTATAAGCAGACAAAAAAAAACATTCACAAAGCAAAGAAAGTGCACTGAAAATACTGGTAATAATGATGCTCATAAAAATCGAGCAAAGCCTCCACAGTTTAAAAACACTCCCACACTCACCTTGAGGAAGGCAGCGGAGAGAAACGGGAGCAAATCACACTGTAAATCTGAGACTGCAAAGTCTTCCATTGAAGAAGAAAAGTTCCTCCTCATCTCTTATACTGCCAGTAGTATTAGTAGTTGTGTGTACACAGCCAAGCACAAAGAAGCACCTGTCAAAGCATCTGCTGATGTGCTCAAGGTGGGTTATAATTCATGCCTGCAACAAAGTATCTGTGGCTCACCAACTTTCCTTTCATATGTGTAATACACATAGATACAGTAACCACCATGAGGACAATAATGTTTCAGTGATCACAATGGAGATTCTACATGATCCAACAAGGTCAAAAAGATCATTTCTATGAAATTCTACTCCGAGATAGCCATGATGTGTGATTACCATTAAAAATGACCAAAATGTGAAAAACACCTGTGTCTATGATTTTTTATTTTTTTTTTTAAATAGTGCTCATTTTGACAAAACTTTAAGATCATAAGATATTTATAAATAAATATACCGTATATAGATTACAGCCCTGAGTGACTGTCAGCAGCTCCAACATTATTCCGGGAACATCAACTGCTTCAGGCTCTTGTGTGGTGGTGATCAGCCACACATGATGGATGAGGCAGTGAAAACACAGTGATATATTCACCAATTTGCTGAGTGTTTTTTTTTCTTGCCTGTCGATTTGGCTTTTGGTAATAAATTTTGATGAGCACCCTGATATCAACTAAGGATTTATTATGCAAATAAATTACTGAAAATACATAATGTAAACTGGATTTCTTTTGTGCACTAGACTTGACTCAGCAAAACATTATTATACATACAGTACAAAAAGGTGAGAATGACTAATGTGCAACAATATGCAGAACCTCACTCTGCAATAGAGAGCAATAAAACACCTCTGGTCAGAACATTTCAAGCTACATTGGGTTTATCCGAACTGAAGCTTTCATGACCTTGCTATATCACTCCATATCTTCAAATACACACACATCTGATGGAACCAAAAACCCACAATCACACTAAAGTATTTAATGAGCATACACAAGGACTTCATGTCACACTAAGATATTTGCTGTAACTGTGACAGAAGCTCATAAGCAGCTTCTTTCACACCAACAGATGCCTGGCACCTACAGTGGAATGCAGTATTATCCTACTGTTCTAATTGTTTGTGCAAATCTAACACTTTCCCAAAATATGACCTCTAACATGCTTCCAATGAACAGCAAAATCACACTAACACTGGTTAAAGAGACCCATTTCACATAGCACGTGTGCCAAAAAGGATGTCATCGCAAGCCCCTTAATTCAAGCCTCTTTTTAAATGTATGGTGTAAAGTAAATGATCTCGCTGTTTAGGAGCCTGTGTTAACACTCCCTGTCCCAGGCACTTGGCTTAAGAGCCCATCCAGGAACAGAACACTTTGTTGTGTAACTATCCCAGCCAGTTTTTTTGCTCTCACAGCATCCTCTCTCCTGAGCACAAACAGCGCTATTTTAAGCCCTGCTGAGGCTTTTGTGTGCAGTAGCTGTTGCTGGAGCCTGGGAGGGAAGCTTCTCCTTGGCCAACACCCTAAAGGGTAGAGCTTTCACTTTGTTCTAGAAGTTTGCTTTCTCTGCTGAGGGGGGAGGAAATCTCAGAGGGAAATGTATTACAGCTCTATACAGTACCCTGTAATATCTGTAACTTGTATTTGTATATCAAACTGTACATGACTATATGATGACTGGGAGCTAAGCTACTGAACAAATAGTTGATTTGAGTGTGATGCGATGTTGCAGCAGAGAGATGCAGTACCAATTACAAAGTATTTCTCATTACATACAGACCCTTGGCTTAATTGGTCAGAATCCAAAAAGATAAGGTTGAATATACACTGCCTCCTCTTATCCAGATCTCGTATTACCTGAAAAAGGAAGAAGTCAGTGCAGGGACCAACACAAACATTAAGCAGGAAGTCTTTCCTGGCTGAGAGATGACAGTCAGTAGGTCAGACAGTTACCCATGTGGCGATGGTTGATTTAAAAGGTCAAACGGTACTTTGTACTCTCTCCAATCCCCAAGGGTTTGAAGGGCAATCTGATGTTTTACAGACTGTTGCCAAAAAAAAAAGTTATGAATGACTGCAGAGAAAACAATGCTGCCCTTCTCCTGCCTTCACAGAAATACAAACTGACAGATATGGTTATCTGCGTGTCACCACTAAGTGGTTTCATGCTGTAAGCCTCCATTTGTTTTCTTGACAGGCGTGGAAGCCTGCTGCATGAGAAACACAAAGAAAAGGTTGGGCTTATAAATCTGGGTTGTGTGTGTATGAGAGTTAGCAGCACAGACCTCTCCACTTTAAATGCTGTGTAGTCACCAACCATACGGTGCCTGGCATGCCCTGTATAAATGTGGCACTCTAACTAGCATACTTCATTTCTGCAGCAGCTGCTGAAATGGGTCAGACCAAATATACTCTATTGAAGGGTAAAACTTCAATTGCTGTAAATCATGCTTCTTTATTTTACATCTGTCCGCACATCAAAGCACTACTACAACAGCATGTGACTACTGTATGTTATGTACTACTACAGAGGCATCTGTGCCAGGATAATGAGAATGTAGGATTAGACTTAATACTACCTAATACAGCCAATCTCAGCAGTGTAGAAAATATAATCCAGTTAGTACATGTAGTAGTACCAGTTTAGCATAAGACCACTGGATGTTAAGATGCTTATTGAGATATTTTCTTCTCATCTGGTTGTCACAAATTCATTAAGTGTCCATTGTTATGACACTTGCAATGCTTCTTGGGTGAGTGCCGGGTTATTCCTTGTGACAGGACAGCATCTGTGGCCAATTCATACTAAGATGATGTGGTTTGGCAATGCACACATCACGGTGTAAACGTGCTGCATTTGGGCATTGTTGAGCAGTATTATATCCAGCTGACAAGTTTTACTATGACGGAGGACAATTAATTCATTTATCTTCAACACACACTTGTAATTCCTCTTTGCCAATGGGTTTACAAGACATAAGTTGTAGTATAACACACACACACACACACACACACACCTTTGCCAATGGGTTTACAAGACAAGAGTTGTAGTACATACCATACTACTGTACCACCAATCAGTAGACAGTATATCAAATAAGTCCTCAATGTAATTTAATATATCCCTCTTTATACTCCTACTTTGACAGAATTCATTACATTATACATTAAAAAGATGCAATGAGCACTCAGTACCACCTCAAACATGCTCAATTTAACACTCTGAATTCAGATCATTCAATCGAAGAATGACTCTCCGCATATTGATGAATAGCTTTCGCAAATGCCAATGCTTCAGATCAACCATTAAATCAGCAACACACTAAAAACATCAGATTCAATCCAATCTATGCCAAACTTCAAACACTTTACGCTACAGTAAGTCATCAGGGACCAGCCCATTGCAAACACAGACAGACACATACAAGAAGAACAACTGTTTGGTTTGTACCTGTGCAGATACTGGATGAGAGTACCGTCACTGTCTCGTCTTTCTCCTTTGCTCGGATGCTCTGGCATGTGGAAGTGTGCCTGTGAGCGTAAATTTGTACTGTGTGAGGGAGAATGCATGCCTCTCCATCTGAGCCTGTGAATATGCACGCGCTTCACTTCTCTCGCTCAATGCACAGCCTTTCCCTTGAGCGGGAGTATGTGGATCTAAGTCCAAGGGCGTCTGTGTGTGTGTGTGTGTGTGTGTGTGTACCTACTCTGATCTGCAAGCTGAATGCAGACCTAAGCATAAAAGCGGATCTTGCCTGTGTCCTTCCTACAGACATGCCAGTGATTACCGCACTGTTCCATTGATACCCCCCCAACCCATGGGCACAGCACTTGGACAGGTGGCTCCACACAAACTTCAAACCTGATTGGTATGAAGGAGCTAACGTAAAGGGGAGGGGCTTGAGGATTATGTAATCATTAATATAATTTATCCAGCCAATAGGAGCGCAGAATGTGGGTTAGGGCTATGAGAATCAATAAGATAAATATTCATACATGCTTAGTGGGCTGGAGCTAATCTAAAAAGAAGCTTCCAAAACTATTAAACCAAGTACAAGATTGCCGATTACTAGAAGACATTTCATTTAAACGTCAAATTTCCGGTATCACAAGACCAGCGCTGTTTCACCTGCATAGCAAACATAACAATACAGTATATTAGATAAACCTTTGCAACGTCTTTTATGGTTCTGGCTGCATTTAGTTATGTGTGAGGAATGGTTTGATGGTGGACAATATAGCCAAAACCCTAAAGGCAACTGTATTGTATGTTGTTTGTTCGTTTGTCCAACCGTTTACATGCTGATACAGGCTTGATTAGGATGAAGACGTTTCCCTACCTCCTCTTGTTTTGACAGCAGTTCAAGGCACAGATGGAGAGCAGCACAGGTTTCACTGGAGAGCTCACTGGTCTCTTTGGCTTTCAGTAAAAGAGGGGCAGCCAATGCTTTCCAAAAATATAAAAAGAAAACATGTTCAGTTTAGATGTATGCAACCTACGGTTATTTTTTATATTCATTTGCAGACTATTTTTTATTATGATTCATCAACTCATAATTTAGTCTCCAAAATGTGTGAAAATAGTGAAAGAATGCCTATTTTCCCAAAACCCATGGCCAGGTCTTTAAATTGATGGTTTTGTCTGACCAACAATCCACACCCCAAAGATTTGTAATGTACATTGAAATAAACGCATTTGAGATGTCTAAAACAGAGAATGTTGTAATGTTTTACATGCTAATTACCTTTGGCTAATTACCAAAGGCTAAAAAAAAATTGTGTGATTGAGTGCCTTCTCCAGGTAGGGAATGAGTCCTTACCCCAAGTGAAGGAGTTCAAGTACCTTGAGGTCTTGTTCGCGAGTGAGGGGACAATGGAGCGGGAGATTGGTCGGAGAATCGGCACAGCAGGTGCGGTATTACATTCAATTTATCGCACCGTTGTGACGAAAAGAGAGCTGAGCCAGAAGGCAAAGCTCTCAATCTACCGGTCAGTTTTTGTTCCTACCCTCACCTATGGTCATGAAGGCTGGGTCATGACCGAAAGAACAAGATCCAGGGTACAAGCGGCCGAAATGGGTTTCCTCAGGAGGGTAGCTGGCGTCTCCCTTAGAGATAGGGTGAGAAGCTCAGTCATCCGTGAGGAGCTCGGAGTAGAGCCGCTGCTCCTTTGCGTCGAAAGGAGCCAGTTGAGGTGGTTCGGGCATCTGGTAAGGATGCCCCCTGGGCGCCTCCCTAGGGAGGTGTTCCAGGCACGTCCAGCTGGGAGGAGGCCTCGGGGGAGACCCAGGACTAGGTGGAGGGATTATATCTCTAACCTGGCCTGGGAACGCCTCGGGATCCCCCAGTCGGAGCTGGTTAATGTGGCCCGGGAAAGGGAAGTTTGGGGTCCCCTGCTGGAGCTGCTACCCCCGCGACCCGACCCCGGATAAGCGGATGAAGATGGATGGATGGATGGATGGATAAAAAAAAATTGGACACTGGGTTCGCTACACTGATACGACACCAATTCCAGGACTCCTACCACAATTCTCCTCATTCTTCACCATCGATAGAAATATTGACACTTCACTCTCCAATTGCTGCTGGGAAGCGTTAGCAGCCTGCAGGAGCACAGTACAAGAAAGATAGATTGGAATCCTCCTCCCTGAACAGAACATCCTCCCTACTGTCGCCTAACAATATACTTTATTAAAAAGGTCTGAACTTAATCTTACCTGAAGGGCTTGTGACAGATTCCTCACCGTCACGCCGCCATCGCCATCTGCATCATTGATAATCTGTTCCTGGGTGCAGTGGCGAGTGCTATAGGATGAATGTGCCTCAAAAGCATCCAACCATCTCTAAGTGGACAAATATCAGAAACATTTACAATATTGTCCACCCTTGCAGATACACTTAAGACAACTCAGCCAGATTGAGGCATGGGGGTGGGGGTGTGGGTATAGCAACAGCATAGAAGGTGAATCTCATCTTACTTTTCTTGTTGCCACTGAATCTGTCTTTGAGGGGACCTTAAAATAATGTAAAGTGTCATCAAAGCACCTGAGCATGAAGAAGCAATGATCCCAGGGTTTGACCTACAATGACAAAATTACTTACAGTACAGTCACGCTTGCTGCACTAGATGTCAAACATCACCATGTCATACGTACAATGTAACTGACACACCCAAGGACTGAGCATCCTTGTGTAGTAATAAAGGTTAATCGGTTACAATAAGCATCTAACCTCTACTACCTACCGTGCAGTAGCTTTGTGTCAGAGACTTGCAGCCTTGTTTTCTGACACCAGCTAGCGCATCAGCCCTAGAAAAGAAAATAGATGAGAGCACATAGACAAAGGCATTTTGACAAGGACAAGCACTGTATAAAATAAAACAACAATTTACCCTACAGTGCACATGTAGTCACTGTTTAAGGTTCCAGTTTTCACTGAATGCTTGGTGAACTACTCCTAATGCCTCTATGTCCAACAATAATTATTTGGAGGAAAAGAGATTTGCATTTCAGCCACAACAACTGACAAGGCACCATGTAATTAAATCTGGCTTTTTACACACACCAATCAAGGATGCAGTAGCAAGAGAGAAACTTCTACCATGGCAAACAGCATGCATACAGAAAACATATACTACACATGTACATACTATATTTTTCAAGAAAACTGCATACATACAGTATAAAGTTATCTTACTGTCTGGGATACCAGGAGAGAGTTCCATCCTCAACTATCACCCAGTGGGATCGCCATCCAAGAAAACGTGAACTCTGTTGGAGACACATGAAGTCAACAACAAATAAACTATGTAGCAAAGAATTGTGTATAAACATATCGTACTGTATGTAGAGGGTTAAAACGTTTTTATTTTTTATTTTAAACCTACTACTTTAAACTACTGATTTTGTCTTTTTAATTTACAAATAACACTTGAAATACAAAACATAAATAATAAGAAAAGGCTGGACTTTTTGTATATAATAACAATGATATTGTGTTGAGCAACAGGGAATAAGTAAAGTCTGGAGGATGTGGAGGAGTCTGAACAAAAACATTGCCTGACATATTAAGAGTAGAAAAGAATACACTTCAACATCTGGGTACCTTCCAAAGAGGGCCTTCAATCTTCTGGACCCCACTGCTCACATCCTTTGTGGGGGAAAAATAATAATTCTCAGACTTGTGTACAGACAGAGCCTGACTGACAACGATGAAGAGTTTCCGGTGAGACTAGACACACTCAACTCAGTGTATTTCAGTTAAACTTTCAGTTCAGAGGTAAATAATATATCTTTTCATTTACTTAATAGCTTAGTACTTAGCCTTATTTTCACCATGACTATGCAATTCTCTGCATTGAAGCTGTGCCAGGCTTATCAGACATCCAAGCAGGAGCAAGGACTGCTGACTTGCAAGGCTTTTTCTCCACAGTCACCAGACCTCAAGTGAACACATTTATAGATTTGTAAAAACCAGAACATGCAGAAAGATAGTTGTGTGCAGTGCACCTATATTTTGGTTAGATTTAGATTGTTCCTAGCTAGATTTTGGCCCAATGGTGGGGATGGTGGAGAGGCCAGAGGATCATCAAAATAATTAGGAATCATCCTTTGTCGACCATGACTTACACCAAATTTAATAGCAATATGGTGTAGAGTTGATAGCTCAAGTTGGACAGTGCAACAGACTGACTGAATGACACTGACTCACAGTACATGCACTCATCTTTTTTACATTAAATGCAAAGAGATGGGAACATGTGCTACTGTACCTTAATTCATGTTCCTGTACCTAACTCATATAATTAAAAGGGTGATTAAAAACTACTGATCTGCACTTACCTTGTCTTGATAGGCTGCTAGAATTGGTCTCAGTTCATCACTGCGAACCAGGTCTAACGCTGTCTGGTCTGCAACACAATTAGTGATCATGCAAAAGCCGGGAACAAAACTAGCAGAACATATTGTAGTATTTACATAAATGTGTATTCTTTAAAAACAAACTGGCACTCTAAAATCACCATTGTAAAGCATATACAGTATGTATAATAAATGTCAGCGTGATAAGGGGGTGATATTAAACGTTAAGTGATATACCATTGTTGTTTTTAGTACTGGGGCTGGCTCCAGACTTGAGCAGCGTTATAATGCACTGCTTCTGCCCCCTGTAGGTTGCACAGTGTAAGGGCGTATTCCCCACCGAGTCCCTGCAGTGAATATCTGGAGCTTCTTTTCCACTGAGCTGAAAAACAGAAGACAGTTGAACAATAGAAAACAACTTAAGTGAAAGCAACTGACATTGACCTCTTTTACATATCTAACTGCAATGGAAACTCATCTATATCCAAATAAGTGTCCACTTCAAGGGAAATGATAACCCTAAATTTGGTTTTCTGTAGAGTCTGCTTTGGTCTGCTAAAACAGGGCAGGCCATTAGGAAAACTGGTACATGTCTTGTTTGTGGCTGTCTCGGATTCCAACTTGTAGCTTCCTGTCTATGCAAATATGAATGTAATTCCGTAGATTGTGCATTTTATTTTTAACAATCTCAGAGACAGCAAACGCTATGAAAGGCACTGGTGTAATATGTGAATTATTCTTTAAGTAAAAAAGATGCTGTCAAAGTGTAATATATTCTGCAAAATGATTTGATAGAATGGTCAGATGCTAACCAGTTTAGACAGAGTGGAAATGTCTCCCTCTCTGGCTGCTTCCAGAAGCTTCTCCTCCCACCGCCTTGTTGCTCTTCTCTCTGCAGCTGCACAAATTAAACACTACTTGAGAACAAGGCCAGCTGATCTGAAAAGCCATCACCAATAAAAAAAATAATATATATATATATATATATATATATATATAGCATATATATATATATATATATATATATATATAATATATATATATATATATAATATACATAATTTCATACCCTCTAGCATTGTAATGATTTCATCATCCTCTGTGACATCTTTAGGGATTTGAGCTGTTCCATTGATTATGTTGGAACAGGCATCATACCGCAGCAGCAACAGAACAATCTCCTTAAGACAAAGGAAAAATCTTACCATCATTTTTCATCACAAGCTTCAGTGAGAAAATATCTGGTGATGTCGGTGAAAGTGATAGTTTGGCGGATAAAAGGGTTATCAAAAGTTACAATGCAGCATCTGTTATTATAGTAAATGGACAGGTATTGAGGTAAGGAAGGTTTTTTTTCACCTTTCTTCCAGTATAGGCTGCTTTGTGTAGAGGTGTGTCACCCATGTTATTCTGCAAATTTGCATCAGCACCTGCCTGCAAATATGTTCCATATATTACATTTCACTGCTGGAAATATGAACTGGACATAATATAGTATAAACCAACTCTAACCTTGAGTAACTTCTCCACAGCACCCATGTGTCCAAAGTAACAGGCGAGATGGAGGGGTGTCCATCCTAAGCTGGCTTTAGACCTAGCTACAGTGACAGAAACAAACATGAACACTCCTAGCATAACGTTACCTGAAATCATGCTAGTCGGCATGTAATGTCGTCTTTAAAAAAAAAAAAAAAAAAAAAACTTACATCTGAAGTTGATGTTGAGAGAGCTGCTTTGGTTTATTCTCGACTCAAGGAGCCTTTGAATATGAGAACAACTGCCCTCTTTAGCGTAGAGGAGAAGCTTTTCCTCAAGTGTATCTGCCTCCATCACCACTTGACTTCCTTTGGCCCAATAATTTGCTCCAAGATATTGGGGGCAAAAAGCCTATTATTAGACAGAAGCAAATAGCCTATAACAAGTGAAGGTGAACAAAGGTTCCCGGTGTCGTGCCAAGGTACTTATCCCCGCCAGGATTTGTATCCCCTGGCTGCGGGAGCACGCGTGCAGTGTTTAACTGCTGCACTTTGAATTGTTTAACTGCTTCACTTCGGCGACGTGAATTGTTTAATGCGTTGTTTATTATTGTGGATTAATCAACAGTGTTTTACAAAGTTCTATATTGACATGCACCTTACTTAGCTACATAGGCCGACTGATAGGCCTATCTATGTGAGTCATGCAGGTTTATGAACAATATTTTTTCCTCGTCTTTGTTAACCCGTCCCTCCCTGCCCTCTAACGTGATTTCTATTTTAATTTAATTTAGTTTAATATGGCTTTTCAATTAACAGCTTTGTTCACCTGTCTACCATATAAGTTACAGAGGGGATACACAAAATATCAGGCCGTATATTCACCTGATATAATGTGTATCCCCTCCCCGGCCCTAACATGCAAAGGGTCTGATATTGTGTGTATCCCCTCTGTAACCTACATGGTAGACAGGTGAACAAAGCGGTTAATTGAAAAGCCATATTAAACTAAATTAAATTAAAACAGAAATCACGTTAGAGGGCAGGGACTAAAATATTGTTCATAAACCTGCATGACTCACATAGATAGATAGGCCTATCAGTCGGCCTATGTTAAGGTGACCAGATTTAACAGGTAATGTTGTTATCTTTGTAAACTTAAAACGGGGACACTGCCCCAGGGACGTCACTAGACCTAGAGCTGCTTGTGCCCCAACAAGCCCCCCTAGGGGGGTCCATGGGCATGCTCCCCTGTAAGAAAATTGTGTCTATTTTAACATTTTAACAACAAAGTGCATCAATCTGGTGCACTTTGAAAAGAAATTCAGAGGTTAGACTTGATTATTCTTATCTATGGATGGAAATATTTGTGCTGTAGCCTGAACTATTTTGCACACACACAGGTGGAATAGTTTTTTCTTTATATTTTTGCATTAATGTCACTAGGAAGCATACCAGTAGAAATATATATTCATATTTGTAAGTGGGATATATATAAGTAAGTGGGATTGTCTGGAATCTGGCAATATAATAACCATTATGGTGGGATACACTGGCTAAGCAATTTACAAAAAATATCTGTGCTGACATAAATAGTTTACATGAGATTAAATTATAAAGTTGGAGACCATGTAGAAATTTTGTTGCAATTTCAAAACCGGATTACTCAGGAACCGCTTGTTGTACCGATGCATGTGTTGAGTGAAGAGTTTGTGAGATATTTCACAGAGAGTAATGGGTGTGCAGAGATTTGTGCAGAATGCAAATATGATAACATTTCATGTAAGTTCAATGTTAATTTTCTTGCAAACCATTTGTCACAGCAAGGGGGTTAACACTTTTGCGTGCGCTATATCCGTGTCACATTCTCATTTGGGGCTGAGCCCCTCTAAAGGTTTAATCCTAGAATCGCCCCTGCTGCTACTTCATACTTGTACTCCACTACACCTCAGAGGGAAATGTATGTTTACTGCACTACATTTATCTGACAGCTTGTGCTTTATTGCTTCACACCTGGGCTTGTTTCTGCAACAGCTCATTGAGTATCGGATACAATTAAAGCTATTGAGAAAATATTTTCCTTTGACATTGGTCCAGTATTAATTAGGCGAAACAAGACAATTGTCCAGCTTGTATTTACGTTCATAAAAGTGCTTGTTTTGCCGCTCAGATTAATATTAGAAGTGTCAGACAACATTATGGAAAGGATTTCTAAGGAGGTGGACCTTTCTGTTAAAGAGTAAGATCTTTTTTTTTAAACATAAAAAGTCCGCGAAATTACGTTCGCTAAACCCACCAGACTCCATGTAAATAAACAGCAATTTTAGCATCGTAAAATATGGGCATTCTAAAACATCTCTGAGCTCTGAGCAGTGCTCGCTCTGGCTGTCTTGAGCCTGCGCGTGTAGGCTGCACGACTATACGTTTGGTCAATGTTTTCTTTCTTTCATTCCAATTTCGGGTCTGTCAGTCACAGTGAAAACTGGGGACATTTCCGAGGACAGCTCCAGCCGGGGACAGGTCACCGAAACCGGGGACTGTCCCCGGAAACGGGAACGTCTGGTCACCCTAGCCTATGTAGCTAAGTAAGGTGCATGTCAATATGGAACTTTGGAAAACACTGTCGATTAATCCACAATAATAAACGACGCATTAAACAATTCACACGTCGCCTTAATGTAACAGACAAATACACGTATTTATGTAGATAAATGACACCACTGTTACCATGGTAAACCCTGTCGAGTCTTCCACGTCGCTATTTGTTCCATTTAAGAGGTGAATTCGAAGTGCAGCAGTTAAACTACGCTCTGAGTGCACGCGCGCTCCCGCGGCCAGGGGATACAGATCCTGGCGGGGATAGTAGCCTACCTTGGCACGATACCGGCAAATTAACGTTAAGTATGTACGAACAAATTTAGCTAAGTTTAGTAAAGTTAGCTAGTTTATTTAACTTAGCTTGCTAGCATATTTAACGTTACTTTCTTTTAGCTTGAATGTGGAGGGGAACTAAAACCAACAACACAACATTCTCAAAGGATATGGCAGGAATGTACCTGAGCACTAGCTAGCTAGTTTAGACCAGCTTGTTAACTAGAATGAAATAACATCAGACTTACAGGTAAGGATTTTCAACTCTTAATTCACCCAACTCTCGCAGACTTTGGTCTGGTTTAGCCAGAGTTGGGGTACCAACACTTCACAGCCGAAATTTGATCATGTCAAACAGCTGACAGCCGTTGGTAGCCATCATGTGACCAGGCAGCAGCTAAATGTGAATGTGTGTGTGTGTGTGTGTGTGTTCTTGTTTAACTAGCTTTTTATATATAAAAAATAAATATAAACAAAATGTATTGACTTGCAAAATGATCTCTAAAATTGACAAACATCATATGAAATCCCAGTCATTAGCGGCGGTTCTATGAATTGTGTTGGTCGTACAGTAGGCCTACTGTGTTAATGAACCCCTAAAAAGCCTAATTCTTCTTTTGTACACTAGATGGAAGTATTTGCTGCACCAGTGATGTCCACACAGGTTAGAGCTGTGTTTATTTCCTAAGCTTCTGTCAGTCAGACAGTAAGTTTGTGCAAAAACCACACAGAAACCCACACATCCCAGCTACATTTTAACCCTCTGAACTTAATTGCACCTTACTTCTTTTTTAAATGTCATTCATTCTAGACATTTTGGGCTATATTCTATGAAGAAAACAGTAGCTTCAGACATGTTTGAGGTATTGAAGATCAATGCTGAGTGTGTGGCTTTGAAGGCCCTGCTTACTTCAAGCAATTAGGTCCCATGAGGCAGGTGCATATCTCGCGGAGAGGATGATGGGAGGTCATGCTGTAAAGAAGGTAGAGTACGTGTCATAAAGGACTTCAAAGAACACCTGTGAAAAGAGAGATGTCTTTTTAAGGGGCTGTGTTGACCAGGAACCCCTAGGCTAAGGCAAGGGATGGACATAATTAGAAAGATCCAATGGGATAGGACTTAAATGCTGAAGCAACTAAATCACTTGCAAACAATGCCACAGAGGACTGAGTTTGGTTAGTAACAGCAGACGTCTGTTAATCAGCCCTATGTTATGTGAGCTTTTAAAGTACCAACAGAGCTCCAAAGAGGCAACTCGGTGGTGCCTAAATTGCTTATGCATCCGTCAGAACATACAGGGAATTAAGTGTAACAAGTCTAGGAAATCATAATGGTTATGCCAAAGACAAACTGCTCTGACAAAGAAGAAAAAACCAAACAAATAAGATCTGCCAGACAAATATTTTTTTTGTACATGGTTTTACATTTGCATGCAACCTACATTTGTATCAAATATATGTTTGCAAATATAATTTAGTTACTTTAATGTCAAATATGAATGTCCTGTCAACAAGGCCACACATTCACTGCTAACAATTGTAGATCTGACGGTTTTGCAAAAAGAAATCATTTACAAAAACAGCAATGTTCTGGCTTGTCGGTTCCAAGCACCATTATCTTTATATAATAGTAGGACTCCTGAGCTAAAATTATGTTGCAGACTATAAGGGAGAAAATGTGCTCAATCTTTGCGCTCTCACCTGTTTACACAGACAGGGTCATGTGGCCCGCACCACGTGGACCGCACCATGTGGACCGCACCATGTGGGGGAAGAAATCGTTGCTTACTTTTAGTTTTAAGTGTAAATCTGGTCGTTGGTTATAATTAGTAATATGCTCTAATGCTGTTGATAGAAAGGAGTAACCACTTCCATCAATGGAGAAATGCATCATGGGTTAAAAGTGATCTTTTCAAGTCATTATGGTTGAGCTGATCATAATTTGCTTCCACTCCAGGGATGTTTGTATTGATCTTATTGCAGTTACTGCCCCCTTAACTGTTCCAACACCTAAATAAAACCTTCTCAGTGGCAGGACTGAATACAGGTTGCCTTTGTTCTTCAGAAACAGTAGCCTCTCTATTTTGTTTGTTAACATAATAGTCATTGGTTATATATTTAATTATAATGGTTGGGAAGTTATGGAAACTGCTGCAGACATGAATCAAAGCATATTCATCAAATCAGGTCTGGTGAGGGAAAGTAGCGCACTGGGCTAGTTCTTGCTAATTAGCATGGCAATTATTGTAAGCTGTCACAGTTCTTAAGCAACAGGGTGGACTGTGTGTGCTCCAGAGCGTAATCCCTCACAAATTACAAGATAATGGAGGCAAAGAGAGGCCACTGCTTCAAAAGGAACCAGGAGATAAAATCCCCAGCAGGGACATTTTAGGGACAGTCAGGGAGAGAGACTGCGGGCGAAGGAAAGGTAGGGGAAGGAAGTACAGCATGTACTTTATTCCCTTTACATGGAGCTGTCTGAATAGGAGAAGCTTATGTGCCTACTACTCAGGTCTGGTTGTTCTTCTTTTGACGGTTTGTAGTTGCAAAACGTATTTTGAAGATAATAGCCACCATTAATCACTTTTGATTCTGCTATATTTCATGTTGTACAGCATGAGCACAGTGGATGGTTTGGCTAATAACCACAGATCAATAGTCCTCCTCTCTCCTTGTGTCCAACATGTGCCATGCATTCCTGTGGTGCAAAACACACTATTAAAACCTACTTTAAGGATTCACCAGTTGCTAATGTGTTTTTTTTAAGTGTCGTAGGAGTCATTGTAAGCTGAATTCTTCTTGTCAAGAAATAAGAAAAGATAATTGCAGAGAAGGTGTACAGCACTTCGTAGGATAATCCCTAACCCTAACCCACGCCCACACAGTCCTCCGTCGAACTCCAACCAGGCAAAATAAGTAAAAAAAACCTGTGTGGATGGACCAACTGGTTATTCAACATTTAAGGTTTTTCTTATAGTAATAATTACTGTACACTCCAGATATTAGGGCGGGGTACAGCGATACATGGATTACCCAGCTTGGAGCTTTTGAAAATGAAATAAAAAATTTAACAAGTCACAATACTGTCACGATGAGGCACACCCACAGCATTTCAATGAGCTTCTGTGGATCTGGAGCATACGGTAAATGCCAGCACCCTTCATCTTGCAAGCTTCTCTGCCAAACAGACTGTGAAGCCATCCAAATATGAGTGCAGCTCTCTCATTAATGATTAGTATTTATTATGTAAACTGTGACAGCTCTGATGTGATGTGGAGACAGAGACTACCAGGGGATGAGTCTGTTATATTCAAATGGCAATTAGCCCATACCCAGCATATTGATGATCAACAGTTGGAGGATGCATTTCTCAAAAAGTTATAATATTCCTTTAACATCATAAAAAGTGCATTGTTCCTGAACCATTACTAAAACTGTATGAACAAAATAATCAAAATTTAAATCTAAAGGGCAGCCTTGACTGACACATTTTACAGTGGAAAGAAGAATTATTCAAATCCAAATCAAGTTCAATCAGCTAGTTAATGTGTACCCTAACCCCTAACCTGCTGTTTAACATTGCCAAAGACTTCTACTTCTAGTTTTTGTCTTATTTGTGCACATGTTCTGTATGTTGTTTTCCCACCAGCCATCAACCAAGTTAGGTCTCACTTATAAGCCAGGAACTACATTCTTTATATTTTTGTACTCAGTCAACAATTTCAGTTTTAACTAGAGATTGCCATAAGAATGCAACGGTTAAATAATCAATCTTAAGTCTTTTTTTGTAGATTTTTTTAACCTGTCTTGCATAACTTGAAGAGTATTTTACCTTCTCTCTCAGACAAGGACCAACATTGAAAAAGGCTTTTAGTTTTGCGTGTTTAAGGTGTTTACAGTCCTGACATTACAGTTTACAATAAATATATCTATTTCTAAACCTTAAAACCTAATCAATAATACATTATTGCCAAGTTTACAATATAATACATAGTATACAGCAATTATTGAATTTATGATAAAATACAGTATCTACCTCAGCTTTGCAGACCATTTGTACTACTGATTTGTAAACTGCAACACAGTGTACTATTGATGGTGATATGATATATAATCTCCAAAAAAGCCTCCACTATGGTTTAACGGGAGAATAGGGATGTGCACTGTTAACGTTTAACTTAAGTTGTGATTGTTGTAGATAGCCACACTGTTACAGTATGATAGCATCAGTACTCCAGCCCAGCATCCAAACACAACCACTTGAGTACTAGAGTAATGGAGAGCCACAGCAGGGCACAGTATAATCAGCAAGACTAGAGCCTCTATGTACCCTCTGTGTACCCTCTGTGTACCCTCTGTGTACCCTCTGTGTCACTGCTTTGTTTCTGAGTGCCCTCCAATTTCAGATGAGTCGCTGCACTTGTATTTCCAAATCCAGCGACAATGCACCTGCCAAATTCATTGCTTCCCTGACACACTTTCCTTGCATTCTGTTTAGTATGTATGAAGTAGTTTAACATATTTTATACAGGCAAAGCATATTTATATTAAAATAAATACACCTTGGGTGATGTAGATACAGTTCCCAATATTTAACTGTACAACTCAGTATGGTATCAAGAACACCTCAAGCATGACATTTGGAGTAATGATCTAATAAGACACCTGTATGATCTTTATGACATTTGATATTTATTCTTGGGGGGGGAAATCAAGAGCAATATTAATGGCTTTCTTTTTAACTGGTATGAACATACGGAAATGTTTTGTTGTTATTTGCACCTCATGATGGCAGAAAAGAAAACAACATTTTCTGTTAAAACCATCTCTGGAGCACAGCAATAGTAAAGCACTGGTGTAAATCTTTATGTGCATTAGTTTCCATGATGGCACGGCGCTAGTTTCCATGACATCTCTGTACCTTTTGTTGCCTATTTTAATAATTTACATTTGTCAGTAATAGGTATTTCACTATCACTAGCTTTGTTGTAGCCAGCCAGTAACTACAAGAATAATGAATGTACATTTGACCCTCAAGGGAAAAATGTCTTGACATGAGCAGTTACGATTCAACAGGGTTTGAGACCATTCAAATATGAAAAGTTATTTGTCAGTCATCCTTTGCTGAAGGAGAGCTGTTAATCACACTGTATATAAGTTTAGTACAGTGAGCTCATATACAGTATTTTAAATGAAACTGTATTCCCTAAACTGCCCTTCAACATCCATTACCAAATAAAGTATTGTAATTTTTGCCTTTGAAAGAAACACATTTTCTGTATGTTGATTTTCCATTAGCCATCATGAGGTGTGAATCACAAACTCAAATTCCTGTATGTGATCATTCTAACACATTGCACACATGACAAAGCACTCAATAGTTTCTCTTTTGTCAAAACTGGCAATGCAGATTGTCAATCATCTAAATAAGATAATCTGCAAAACTAGTTATGGTCAAATTCATAAAGCGCTGATTTCACTTTAATTAAGTGCATTGTGAACAACACTGGAAAGGAGTCTGAATGGAATTGCATTAATACTCCTACGCTTGCCGTGGGCCTTTGCCTACACTGGTTCCTGTGTTGCAACTGTGACGTGACTAACTCTGAGAGATGGTGGTAGCTCCATTTCTGGGAAAATAACAGTAATTTAAGGTGGGCTCCTTCAGTCACTTCTACTTTTCTGTAGTGTTTCTCATTTCTCTTGGACCGCAGCTGGGGGACTGACAGGATAGTATCAGAATGCAAATAAGGCTGCTTCCACTGTGTGGGAGGTTATACACCCACAAGTATCTTAACAGATACATGAAATATACAAATTCAAACATACTGGACTTTGAGATGCCATAGACAAGAATGGTAAATATATACTGTAGGTAAAAGCTATGTTAATCTCACAAGGCATATTAATGAGAGTTTGAGGGAGAGACCTCCCACCTGCTTCGTCCATCACGCCATGGCTGGTTTGCACAGCTTTTTACGTCAGTCAGATTGAAGGTAATGTCTATGAGATATGAGATAAATAAATATGAGAAATATGAGATTTATTTTAGGTGTCTTTATATATAAATAAAATATATAAAATAACACGGTTGTTGGGTGACAATTTTGATTGTCCAAAGTGTCAACTTTGATGAAACAAAATCCCTCATCAATTTCCACAGCAAATGGAAGATGCACCTCTGTGCCAATGAAGCCAAAACAAAATACATAGAGTAATCTGTACTTCTAGTTGTTTCATTGTTTGTTAATAGCTGGAAGGTAATGTTCTTAATACCTTGTACAGTGTGGGATGAGGTAAGGAAGAGAGAAGAAGGAGAAGCCTTTAAGTCACTGCTGAAGATTCACCTCTTCTTGTTGACAATCGATTGAGTTGAGCTAGACACCTTGATTTCATCTTCTGTCAAATGTGTGCCATTGTTTTCTTCTGTTCTTCCTTCTTATTCTTGTTTACTTTTGTAATCATTTGTTTTAATGATATGTTGCGCCTGTCCAGTGCTTTGTTCAACTGTGATCGTTTAAAATGTGCTATACAAATGAAGTTTGACTTGACTTGACAATTTCTGTGCTATGCTTTCAGCACACCCTGTCACACATGTTCATGTCCTGTATCATATCCACACATCCAAAGCATGCTCATTTGAAGCAGCAATCAAAATGGGTAGCTGCTTGAGTGATGGTGTGCACATGCAAGCCTATTCAATTGTTTGTTCTGCTGAATATGAGGTTTATATGAATGGATTTCAGCAGGGAAAATATAGACTGGGGTCTATTAAACACACGGATCAGATCACTCTGCTGATTCACAGAACATCTAAAGAGAGAGAGAGAGAGAGAGAGAGAGAGAGAGAGAGAGAGAAATTAAGTCTCTTTCTGACGTCAACAGAATTATTTAAAAGTGGTAATCTCAGTTTATAGTAGAATTCATTATAAGTAAAATATCAGGTTTTAAACATCAGCTTCCAAAACCAATTCCATTGAAAAAGTGCGGGATATGCTGCTAGAAAAACATCACAATAGTTCGATCAATGGCAACTAACTTGTTGATTTCGCAATAGTGAAGAGAACCAAACTTTTCCATGGCGTTTAATACCACTTCATCATATCCACTATTAGGGATCGTGGCAGTGGTTGGAATTAGCTTACCTTTCTGGCATTACATACAATGTGTGATAACAAAAGCTATTCTTGCTTGGAGAAGTAATCTCGTTATAACAAGGCTTTACCAAATGCGTAAACCACCAAGTGTGTAGGCAGCGTTTTGTGAAGGGCGTTGTGCGCTCTCCTGTGGATTTTCTTGTACACTGTGCTCAACAGGAAAGCGAATCTTTGAGCGCACAAATGAGGATGTCGGATGCAGTGTGCATTCGCCTGGCACCTGTTGCTGTCTTTTTATATTTTCAGCGCTGGTCTACTGAGGATTTAACAGCAGCATTCACCATCACACCAGGACAATGTCGGAGGAACAAACTGATTCGAACTCAAGTCGGTACTATTTTGACAACACCTCTACTGGAGTCCAGAGCAGCTTCGTGTTTTCAGGACCCATGTTTGTCATTTTGATGGTGATGATGGTGACTTTGGTCATTGTGATAGTTTTGGGTAACGCACTGGTCATTGTGGCCTTTAAAGTGGACAAGAGTTTGAGGAGACAATGTAATTACTACTTCCTAAATTTGGCAATATCAGATTTTCTTGTAGGTAAGTTCAACTTTAGTCTTTTTTATTTGCTAGAGCATGGAATAGCAGAAAATAGAGTAAAGCTTAATGCAAACGATGCATGTGCTATATCTGTCATAAAGACTTTCTATATGAGGTGATATGTGATATATGCATCCATGCTGATATATACAGGTGAAGTTTTGAAAGCCTTAAAATATATTTGATGCTTCTGTGTATGCCTGTCAATCTCCCCGTAGCCTATTGCACTAATAAGTAGAGTAACTGAGTTGGTCTACACTGCTTGATAATGTTTCTTTCTTTCTTTTTTTTGGCAATGGCGGTGCTAATGTTTGTACACATGTAATCTTTCTATGACCTGCTGTTCCACACTCATTCATCACTATTTGCCACCTTTCTTACTTTAAAAGTCAGTGAAGTAAAAATGTATTTTATGGTAACACTTTACTTTAACCCCCGCCCCCCCCCCCTTATTAAACATTTATGATTGTGCATTACTGAAAATGTACTGTGTATTCCTTGATTTCTGATCCCTTTCCAAATAACTGTTTCTGTAGGGGCATTCTGCATCCCAGTCTACATGCCTTACATCCTCACAGGCAAGTGGACAATGGGTCAAGGACTGTGCAAGCTGTGGCTGGTCATGGACTACCTGCTTTGTTCCGCGTCTGTCTTCAATATTGTCCTCATCAGCTATGACCGCTTCCTGTCAGTCACCAGAGCAGTGAGTGGAACATCCTGTAATGCACACAACCATAAAAGTGTTTTTAGGATTGTGACTCATAGCACACTAGCCTGCCATATTTGTAAAATAATCTAAAATGTTTTCACAGTCAAATAAAGGTAAACCAGCGGATGTTTTGTAGTTAATTCTAAACTTGCCTGGGATCATTTCCCTTTCTCAGTTTCCACTTAGGCAGAACTAACTTCTTTTCTTTTTCTTTTTCCCAATTGGAGTGAAGCATCTAAAGTTAAAAGTTGAAAAGCCCTTTCCTTTCTCACCATACAAATGTTCACGGCTTGTGGTCTGTGGCTTCATTTCTGACTGGTGGGTCTCCCAGATCATTGGTAGGGGCAGTGCCATCTCATTCTCCCAAATGTGCCCATCTGCAGAGGTTAATCATTCCTGACCCATTCAGGCCCAGTGCCATCCCTAATTATAGCTCTTCCCCATGATGTAGATAAAAAAAAAAGTCACATTTTGACTTTGGGACAGACTGAGCTTCAGAAAATATAGTCTAACATTTGATGACTAAACTTAAATACTTACTAACCTATTACCAGCAGATTCAAATTATTACATAATGTATGTCCATGCAACTATGTTCCACTGCTTTATTGTTCTGAAATAAAATTGTACGGCATCAGTAGGCATGTCCATTTTCTATTTTCTGCCCGTTTTGGCACATACTGTATCTAGTTGTTAGCATACATTTCAGCTGCAGCTGTTAGACACATTGAACCTGTTGGGGCTTGTCTGGGCAGAGGCAGACTGACTGTATCATATACATGTGTGTGTTAACTCAAAGGTGGGATGAGGCTTGGCATAGTAGACAAAGACAGTGTTCTCTTTCCTTTCACAAGCAAACACTTAACATCAGAGCAATGAATACAAATAACACCAGAGAGAGCCTCTTCTTTAATTAGCTAGCTTTGATCATAGAGATCCTCCTCTCTGCCATGGTCCTTCCAACCTGGAGAGATCAATCACAGCAGAAACAGGGCACCGGCTGCCAAGCAGCATTTTCCTAAAAGCATTTCTCTCTGAAGATTGAAAGACAAAGGATCTTCAACAGCCACAGGACAAAGTTTGTCTTTTTAAAGAAAAGACGGAGTCAGATCAGATGCATATATCTGGCAATTAGATGAAATGTCAGCACATTAACAAAATGCTAACTGCACAGTATTAGAAAATATTCTATTTTATGTGTTACATATGATTATGTGAGTGAGCTAAGATGAATCCCTAGTAGCTCTCAGGAGGAATGTAACAATTTAAAAAGATATGCAAAATTTCAGATTGGATTCATGAGCACACCTGACTCGTCTGCGTTAAGTCTGCCATCGCTACATGAAGCAGAGGCAAGAATTACTTTATACCAATTCATTTATACACACAACGGGAACTATTTCCATCTTCTTTGAAGAAGAACATGCAGTGCATTTGCTGTCATTTAGAATAGGGGCATATATTCAGAGCAGCTGGAGAGGGTGGATAGTATGCTGCCTGCTGAACAAGAATGTTGACAGGGACATACTGTAGGTTGTGACACTAATTGAGACAAGTGGTCATGAGAGGTGCTTCATTGACTTAACACTCATTCACACACTTTTCTGCAGTGCATGATGTCAGGACCTTGAAAAGGTCACATGTTCTGTTTGTCCACCAAAATGGTCTGTGATTTCACAAAGCTATAATTATGTAGATGTTGAAAGATGCAAATTATATGTTACAATGTTATTAGCGTGATGATTATATTGTGAGATTCTTTTAACGGTTTCACTGGATGCTTTTTGTAGACATGGTGGTTTAAAGCTATGGCTTCCGGTTGAAGGCCAACCTCCGCATTAATTGTACCACTGTGCTGTGATCAGTTCAAGGTGATCAGTGTTGTATTATAATACATTTACTTAAATACTTTACTTAAGCACAATTTTTTAAGGTACTTCTCTTCTTGATTACTTGTACTTTCTACTACATAAGCAAATGTTGTGCTTTTTACTCCCCTGCATTTATCTGACAGCTGAAGTTACACCACTAGTTACTTTGCAGATACATATTTTACATACAAAACATGTGATCAGCTCATCAAATATTATACATTATACATTATACTACATAACAAGCTGCAACATTAAATTGCTGCTTACACATTAATGCATCACTAATGACAATCCAATTTTAGACCAACTTATGATATAACTCTACAGGGGCCATTCTGCCTGCATGACATTTGTAGATACATTTAAAACATGTACGTAATATTTTGTTGGGCTTTTAGCTGTAATGCACAATTTGTACAGTACACTGTGTTATTGCTCTTATACATCAAAATACCTCTTCCACCACTGCTGTTAAATGAACATTTTCTACCTTTCTATGGTTAAAGACCGTGTGCTTTCGGAGAATAAATGGTTATTTTGCGCTATTTCTCCAATAATGGTAGGATGCAGCAATTGTAAAACAAAATGAGTGACCCCACACTGGCAGTATCTCTCAGTATATTTTGTGATTTGTGCTTATATTTACTGCAGGTAAGTTACCGCGCCAGACAGGGCATGACTCATCAAGCCATAGTCAAGATGATTGCTGTGTGGGTGCTAGCCTTTGTCCTGTATGGCCCAGCTATCATATTCTGGGAAGTGGTGGTGGGCAAAAGCCACGTGCCAAAGGATGAGTGTTTTGCGGAGTTCTATTACTCTTGGTACTTCCTTCTGAGTGCCTCTATGCTGGAGTTCTTTTCTCCTTTCATCTCTGTGGCTTTCTTCAACCTCAGCATTTACCTCAACATACGCAGGAGGAGGCTCCACAGCAGGGAGGCCCAGCTCCAACCTCAACTGAGCGAATCTGCCTCTGGCCAGGAGAAAGGTATCCCCCTGTCCCACAACTGGTGGTTTGGGATGAAACTGGCTGTAAGAGGCTCTATTCAATCCCAGACCTCCTCTCCAACTTTGGGTAAACTAGATCCCTCAACCAGCAGGGCTGTCCAGCCTAGCCGTCTGTCCAGGGATAAGAAAATTGCTAAGTCCCTGGCCATCATAGTGTGTGTGTTTGCCATCTGCTGGGCACCGTACACCCTACTGATGATCATCCGTGCTGCCTGCAGAGGGCGGTGCATCCAGCATCACTGGTACGAGGTCACCTTCTGGCTCCTGTGGCTCAACTCTGCTATTAACCCATTCCTGTACCCGCTTTGCCACAGTAGCTTCCGCAGGGCCTTTAGCAAGATTCTCTGCCCAAGGAGGCATACTACTCCCCCATTATCTGTCCTTCGTTCTGGCCAGTGACAAGCGGATATCCATGAAAGAATGGGGATGGACAATGTGCCAAACCTTTTTCAGCAGGTGAAGCTAAACTGCATCATAGTTTGTCACATATACCATAAATAATAGTTTTCAACTGTGGTTTTCAGTGTTTGGATGTATAAGGTTGGGACTGTACAGTATGATGTAATTTCCAGTTCCCTGTGTTCACATCTAAAGTATGTATTAAACATCCATCATAGGTATGAAAGTAATTCTCCTGTCCAAACATCTGAATATACCAACAAAAGTATAATGATAATTAATATAGTAGTTTCCCATTCTATATAAAAAAAAAGTTATACATTTCATATTTTGCTTGAATGAGTGCCATATAGGCTAGAAGCAATTCATCAATTATGTTGTCTAGGTTAATGTTCATGATCATGTTCATGACCATGTTCACTGTGACATCTCTGCTTCAGCTGAAGTAAAACAGATCACTATCACCCTCTGCTGTTAGAAGGTTTACTGCTATTGGTATTACAGAAGCACAGTGACAAAAATAAAAAGTGTTATTAAGTATAAATGTATGTAAAATTATCTATGTTTTGGGCAGGTTGTTATACAATAGATTACTAATGGATTACATTTCTACACACACTAAATATACATATTCATCACCCCATGTTAAAAACAAGAAATTACTTCTTTGCTGTACTGTAAAAAAACAACACAAACAAAAGTAAACATTCAGTTATGTTAACTGTACGTACTGTACGAGAGAGAAGTGTTTACAAACAATGCCAAAATAGCATTTTATTGTGATCAGCAGATGCATGTATACTTATGTACCACTAGATGTCACCATTAACCTTTGAAGCTTCCCATGTTTGCAGTGCTTGAGCATTAGGCTTCAAATTCATAGTCACTCGTTGTGAATGGCCAACCTTTCCATTAACTGTTTTACTTTATTATTTGTATTTGATTTGTCTGATTAAATACGTGCTATATTTTTGCACCCCAACACTGACTAATTGAAATTGTAATAGAGAAATGTAACCTAATAATCATACATACCATACAATTAGCTGTTGCTCTCTTTCCAGTCATTCATAGTGAGTGCTTTCCCTGTCACATAGTGTTGCTTGTTATTGCAAAACATGATCAGTTACAGTATGTCCTATGCTTTTGCAAATGTTTATATAGTCCTTAAGTGCTGTTATGCTATATATTTTTGGTAACTGTTTGTGTTACTAAAATATTGGAGTACTGCCCTAAATGTCTCTTGTCTCAGAAGAATGTTATTGTATAATGTACAAAGTACAATCTTTTGTGCTTATTTTAAGTTCAAAAATCACACATCTCTGTTACTGGCTGAGGATCGATATGCACAATATTAAATTAATGAATTAAGCTCTGTGATGCATTTTAAACGTAGTTGCTGTCTACCTGATGGCTAATTGGGTCAGTGCCAAGTGCAGAGTGGCTTTTGTTTGATGTGCAGATGAAATGCTGAGACTGCAATACCATTTTTGTATTGTTCCCCAGTCTAGGTAGGTTTGATTTGATAGATTAAATGAATTCTTTCCAGATGTAGACTTATTAGACCTGTAATTACGCCATCATGTTAGATAGTGGGGTTACATTTGCAGGTGCCTGGGTCCCACAGGGGACTTGCATTGCTCAAATTGTTGCTGTTGCCCGTGTGCACATCTGGGCCTCTGGTCAGGTGCTGGGAATAAGGGCACAGCTGCAGGGAACAGGCCTGTGCTCCCCCCCTCACTCCCTCTCCGCCTGTGGCATGGTGGGGGGACAGAAGCACACTTCTGACCAGAGGGATGCAGGCACATTTCCCTGGAGACGACAGAACTGCATCTATCAGCAGACTGGCAAGACTGGCTGTACTCCCTGTGTATCTAAATGCGACAGCAAGAGCCGTATCACTGTGAGGAACGCTTGCACTGTGTGCAGTTATATTAGGACTACTACTATTGATTTTGTTGATAGATTGAAATGTCATGGCATGTGTGCAAAACCAATTGGGCTACTGACTGAGGCTGTGTTGGGGATCATGCCAACTTAAATTGGTCTAGGAGGGGTAGCACCATGAAAAATACAAATGAGAGATTTTAATTATGTGCACATGCAGAGGTGTGTGTGTCTTTTTAATCTTATTCAGTTTGTATACATGAATGTGTTTATGGGGAATTTGGATGTCTGTGACCCCAAGCAATGAATCTAAAAGCTGTGACCCCAAATGGAGCGCACCTGTGCCCCTTAAGTTTATAGAGTCCCATTAGCAGAGACTCAGTCAGTGATCTGGGGGGGGGGTTATATAACTTGCCCATTAGAATGTCTGAATAGTTAAACTCTTAGTTTGCACTTTGTTGGGATGACCTAATGCTGAATTATCTTGTTTTTAAACTGGATAACACCTCTGGTTTACACAATAGCCAATAAAAGGTGACATATGTGGAATGAAGCCACTGTAATGTTTGGCATAAGGAAAAACACATACCACATTCCATTTCCCACATACTTTTTACAACAAGGGGATGACCAATATGCTACACTAGGATTTTAAAG
This sequence comes from Sander vitreus, assembly GCF_031162955.1. NCBI lineage: Eukaryota > Metazoa > Chordata > Actinopteri > Perciformes > Percidae > Sander > Sander vitreus. The sequence goes on from NC_135866.1 coordinate 12,593,426, forward strand.
TTAAGTTGAAATATAAAAGTGAACTGGCAGACAAGACCGAACCACTTAAGTCTGCAGATACAGGTCAAAACTGTGACCTCTTTTGAAGTTGTAGCATCACTTATTGTACATCTTCCCCCCGCATAGGCTGTTCACTTTCTCAGCTAACTAAATGTAAACCACAGTTCAATATTTCATGAAGGACACACTCAAAAAGAAAAACAGACTATTTCTGCTTAATTTTTCCCTTTTTTTCGTTCTTCCGTTTTTCCCTCTGCTTTTTCCTGCAGTGTACTTCCTGACTAGAGATTAAATAATTCCATTGGAATCCTCTTAGGATGGGTTCCCAGCACTTGGCAATTAAACAATTACATTTAATCAGCATGGGGCGACGCTTCAAGTCACCCTCATTTCAGACGTTGATTAAAAGCAATTCTGCAGTGGTTATTGCTGTCGACTTTCAAAACTGTGGTTCACTTAGGTTTACTGCATCTGTGGGGTCAGGTTGGATAGCAATATGGCAGGTTCAGTGATGGTTGAGAGCTGTATCTGCTTGTGGTAGGTAAAACAGTAATGATAGAACTCATGGGAGACCTTATATTGTCCCTGAAGTCAGAGCTAGTTAGATTACTTGGAGACATTTTGACCCTACAGCAAAGAAGACTCAATGAACAATAGAAAGCAGAGGGACATTAAGTTATGCATGTGGGAGTCCAGATGTGTGAGCGTGTGTGTGTTACATTTGTGCATTTGACTGTGTCCACACACAGCTGTTTCTTTCTGCATCTACATTTAGGTGCATTTGCAGTGAATGAAATGCACCTTGACATATACAATTTCATCATGCCATGCAATAACATCTCCCTCTGTGATGCCAAACAAGCTGAGAGAGGGCACACAGGGGGAGGAAGGCTTTCGTGTGAGCCGTATTTGACATTATGCTCGAGTGAAAGAGTGCTACGTGGCATAGTGCGGGAGCGAACTACAGTCTTCCCTGTGCAACACAGATGAGTTGTGATGGATGCCCGGCCCCCTCTTGTGAAACCCAGGTGCCCCTGTTTCATAAGGCACCCCACTGGCTCCCCAGCCCTCTTAATTAGCGGCTTCCGTCAGCTGGCACCCAGGCCTTCAAGCACCAGTCACTGGCCTCTGCTGCTGAGGAATCCAGTTCACTCCAGATCTAACAGATGGATACATTGGCGGGTTGAGAAAGAGGCATCACGTTTTTGAAAAACCTGTAAATCATCTGTGAATTTCCTGGTATCTAGATCAGGAGGAGAAACTGCTGTCTTGGGTTTAATACAGATGGGCTACTGCAGAGAATGAGCCATGAGTTTTAGTCTGCAGATACACTGTACAAAACATTGATGATTTTTATATGATGAAGTCAAATATAGATAAATGGTTTCACTAGGACTGGAATGTAGCCTTTTTCCCGGTGCAGTATCACAGCAGCGCTGTAACAATAGTCTCCTCTAATGACATTCCCCTAGTAACTTCTTGCCTCTACGAATCTCACAGGGGAAGTGCTACAAAAAGTGATAATTACATGAAATATACATAGCGAATAAAAGGAGCATGTTTACATAACCAGGCCCATAAATATCTGACGGAGAAGACATTGTTCTCCGACTCCTTTTAAGCTGATCTCCCAGGGATGCCATTTTAATGACATGATGGTTTAAAGAGATGCTGCTCCATCTCGTTCCATATTTAATTAACTTTTGCTTTTCTGACGCAGAGGAAAAACAGAATAAAGAACGCGTGATAGAGACAAACACACACGATAGCGGGGAGACAATAACAAATAGCTGGGAGAACAGAGAGGGAGGCAGGGGGAACATGAGCAGAGGCCTTGTCATGCTTTTGTGAGCTGTTTACAATACACGAGATGCAAAGGGAGGAGGAGGGGTGGTGGAACAAGAATGAGGAAGACTGACATGGGTGAGAGAGGATGGCAGTGAAGGATGAGGAAGAGAGGACAAGAATGAATGAAATTTTAAAAAGAGAAGGATGGAAAAAATTAAGAAAAAGGAGAAGGGGAAGAGACAAGAGAGAGAGCAGAGAACACAATGTAAACCTTTATGTTTTGTTAAAAAAACATATTGCGTGTTTACTTCCCCGCCAGGAACCAAGACGTCCGCTTGATTACATTAGACTTGAGCGGTTGCGGTTACATTCGGTCTCAACATACTATTTACACAGTCATACTGACCGACAATAGACTCACGCACTGACCACGGTTACATTCGGTAGCCTGGTGCGCGGTCTCCTCGTGACAGTCTAACTACCATGTAGCAACATTCACTTCTAACATTTAACTTAACATAACTACCAAGATAACATTACGTGTATTTGTATGTGATATAATACTTTCCCCTTGCTAATGTAGCCTATGCATTTCCATGAACACAATTCTAAAATGCACAAGACATAAAGGCTTCTGGGATCGGTTGATAACTCAAACTTGCCGAGAACCTAGACATCCGTTTGATTACATAGACTCATGCATTAGGCACGGTTACGGTCTCGTTCAGTAGCCTGGTGCGCGGTCTCCTTGTGACAGCCTACCTACCATGTAGCATTAATATAACATCAACAGCATATAACATTCACTTCTCTAACATTGAACTTACTTACTACCAAGATAACATGACGTGTATTTGTATGTGATGTACTTCCCCATCGATAATGTGTGAATTGCCATGAACACAATCATCTAAGATGCACCAGAAACAAGGCTTCGTTAATAACTCAAACTTGCCGAGAACCAAGACACCGCTTGATTACATTAGACTCGAGCGGCCGGTTGCACGATTACATTCGGTCTCGTTCAGTAGCCTCAAAGCTGGTCTACGGAAAGCCTTTCCACTCCCTATTCAGCCCCATTGTACCAAATTTGGTTGCAGTTCCACCAGAGTTCCACTGGGGGTGATCACGGTCCAGTGCTAAATGAATGGGAGTCTATGGAGCTAGACGGCTAAATTTGTCTCTTTCACCTGATTGTCGTTGAGAAATCTCAGATTTGATTGTAGTTTTTGCAAGTTCAACATGGATTATAGGTCAAAAGTTGAATGAATGAGTACTTATGTCCTTTTGATTTCTTACAGGTTGAGTCGTTGTTGCCCATAACACGCTAGCATTCTGCTAACGAATGCTGATTGGTCAGTGAAGGACTGATTACGACCAGAGCTCCCTCTTGACGGCATCCGAAGCGGAGCCAGATTGTCAGAGTGAATATTTCGGCGTGGTCTTTAAAACATTAGCAAACCTCTTTCTAGAACGTGTATTAACAGGGAGAGGCTAACCTGTCAGCTGTGTTGTCGATGCCTCGAGAGAAAAAAGGAAGCGACTCAGAGCTTCCCGTAAAGCAGTATCTCTGGCCGTATATGTGTATGACGTTATTGACATTTTAAAAGGCTTTTTAGAACAAAAAAGCGACTTTAAAAAAATCTAACACCCAGCAGTGTGTATTTTCTTAGCCTCCCCTTTCGAATGCAACATTCAAATTACTAGACAAAAAATGATATCCTGAGAAAAGTGGATTTTGAGGGGTATAGCTCCATAGAGTCCCATTCATTCTGCACTAGCCTGTGAGCGCCCCCTATATGGAACTCTGGTGGAACTGCAACCAGTTCAGAAGCCGGAAGTATCGAGAGAGTGGAACTTCTTCTCTTATTAGAAATTCTTTGGTAGCCTGGTGCGCGGCCTAGGCCATTTCCTGATTGATTCTACCACCACTCCAGTGGAGGCGCTAATGAGCTAGATTACTACACACAGAGTAACAGAAGAATACCAGCCACACACAACGGCATGAATGAGGTAAAAAAAAACAGGAGTGAGTCGGTTCATTGACGTATGGCACTCGATTCTCCCGGTTCAGTGACACGAGTCGGGTTAATTAACCGGCTCTTCGGTCAGTTCGTCAACACTAAATAAAATGCATTAATAAGAACTAATAATTAGTTAGTAATGTAAAATAGCCAAGTGTTTGATGTTTGTTATCAAACAAACATATGTTTGTGTGTATAGTGTGTAGGATTAAAAATTATTAATTATCTTCACTCGATTTTTCTGCACGCGAAACTCACCGGACGACACCATTTTCTGAACATAGCCATACTGAGAAATACAGAGAGAGCAATGGCTTGAATGTAACGGATGTTAATTAATATCAAAAAGTGATGCACTAAAGCTTTAACTTAACATGCTTATTTTAGACAACATAAACATTTTTCTTATGTTTACTAATGATTTTTAGTAATGACTACTAATGTAAACTTGATTTGTCACCTGCATCAACTTACCTCTGTGTTAATACAACTTGACCTGTTAAGTTTCACCTTGTGTAAAGGCAACGGGTTTCCACGCTAACTTCTAGTAAAGTCAACTAATTCGGCATAACTGGGAGAATGAGGCAATTGTTTTCCAGAGGGTCTCCATTATGGAGCTTTTTTTCTCACTTCATCACCAATAACAAGCAAAATAAATATGAAACTGAAATGATTTGTTAATCTGACATTCCAGATACATCAACAATAAATACAATAAACATTAAGAAACATCAAATGAAAAATAAATCCCTTTTTATTTTCGACTTTGGCATCATTCTCCACATTTTGTGCAACACACACCAGTGTTTATCTGCCGTGTTCATTAAGTAAACTCGTGGCAGTGAGCAAAGATTATTTCACATCAGTGTTAATAGTACATGTACAGAGATTTCTAAAGACACTGAAAGCACTAAATCGTAGAAAAATCTGTGTTGTCTTTTTTTTTCTTTCACTCAAATTGCGCTGAAACACTTGAACTGGTTTCAGCAGCCACAAGGAACCCAAATCATTTAACCAATGAATTCATGTTCTGCCACGTAGATACAAGGGACTTAGCCCAGAATTCGGTGTACTGTCCTCTCTCTCAGACAGTGTGTTTTCCATTTTTACTGTCAGCTGTATACAGTGTACGCTGCATTATTGATACTCCTCCCCCCCCCCCCCTTCCCTCTACTCTTGTTAGACTTTTCTTGTCCTCATATCATCACACCGGCCACATTGGCTGCACAGCCTGGAGAGTTGCAGTGAATTTGACCCCACCTGGTCTATATTTTATTGCTCTGTGTTTAATACATTTTTGAAATCCTCCCCCATCCCATCCACAGACAAAGAAGAATCTAGTGCCTTGTCTATTTCAAGTGTTGTCCTGGTGAGGCAGAGGGAGATGACTGGAGGGGGATTTTCACCTTCAGCTCTCCTAGTTTAGGAGACAGGGGGGATCATTATGAGGGGCTACAGAGGAGGGACGAGTGTGAATGTGTTTGTTTGTCTATATGTGTGTTAGTTTGGTGGTAGAATGACGACTCATCCAAAATGCTTCTTGTCCAATGTGTGGTGGGATAGGCTTAAGTCCCCTGTGACATTGAACAGGATAAGCAGTTTAGAAAATGTATAGAGGGATAAAAAATCTTCCCTACATAAATCAACTCAGAATAAATGTTTTATTTTTACATACATTTATTTACATTTTCTAGTTTTGCAGCTTGAAGTGTCGGATGAAGGTGGATATCCTCTGAAGGTGATATTCACAGCTCCAGGCACTTTTCTTTTAATTATTACCTCAGAACTGTCTTTGCCGTCTATACATAAGAAAAGTCTGCAAAGTAACTTTACTCTGAGGAGGACTATTTGAGAAATAGCTTTCACAGCAGTTTTTTTTTTTTTCATTCTCATTACTACAATTGCATTTGAAAGACACAGAAACAGGGTGTATACACATTTACACAAGATATAAACGAAAGACAATGCAAAGGCCCTTTTGTTTGATTCATAAACACTGTGGCAGGGTTACATACTGAGGTTGAGGCGTCCATTTTGCTGACACAGTGCTGAAGTGAAAAGATGGCTCTCTGGATGTGGAGTGCCGGTTTGAGAGATTGGGTTACCCCAGACACTCCCAGTGGATCTCCCGGCCAAATGGATCTGGATCTCACGCTTGGGCGCACATATTGAATGCCATAAGAGGTCTCTGAGGTCTCCTTCAGTGGGAGGAATGCACAGCCTAACAATGTGGAGTTTTCACCAAACTAAATTTTGCACCAAAGAAAAGTAATAGCAAGGACACTGGAACACAAGGGACAAACATTGGATGCATACTGTACCTACATTTGTGCAGGTTGCTTATACTAGATAAAGTGGCACATTCTCAGTCTCTTGAATAGCAACATACTGCACAGGTTCAGTAGGATCTCATAATTCTTTAATAAAGTCTTAACACAGACTGCCACTTTTTCTCTAGGGGACTATGGGTATTATGCTGTCAAATGAAAAAAAACAACCAAAATGCCAATTCACACACATGCTGGAGTGGAACAATGGCATTACAGCTACTCCCAAACATCTGGTCCGACTGCCCAGTTTCACCATGGACTGGCCAGACTCTTAGCAGCACTGAGTGCCACTTGCATTGAGGTTATGTTCAGGCGACGACACCGCAGAGGATCAGCCAAGCTAAGTTATCTCTGAATAAGCAATCCATTCTGCTGCTTTCTGATGGAAGAATACTTGGGGGCTGTGTAATTATATTGCTTTAAATGAACCCCTGAGAACGCCCCTGCCAAAGCGCCCACAAAGTCTCACACTTGGGCGAGTGTCAGAAACATATCGCTTGTGTATGCACTCATGTGTGTAGCTGCGTGTGTGCGTGTGTTTTGCTGCTTAGACTGGCGTTAAAAAGAGAGGCCGTAGTGGTTCTGATATGCCTCACAAGTGAATTTAATTAAATCATAAATATGAGCTGGAGGCCGCCACCCAATTTAATGTAATGGATGATGTGGGCAAGTCCATCTCTGGCAAAGCAAAGTTCTGGACCCGTTCAAATGCCCTTGAAGCTTATTAAAAGTGCCTGGCACGGGGAGATGCTAGCAAAGTTGTTTAATGGATGCCCAGCTTGCATTCAGCATGACAGTAAATTTTGGGCCGTACCATCTCTGCTTCGGCCGAGGGGTTGTGTCTCCATTGTAGAAGTCTGCCACTGAAGTCCATTCTTCATCTGATCCTCATTATAGCAATGTAATAAAAGCTAATAGATGACAGACAACATGCACATTTGATGTTATGCTCAAAATAAAAAAAAATTGAATACGACAAGCTTTAGAAACCTCAATGTATTGTAAAAAAACTGTACACTATGTGATCATTTTTTGTGACAAATTATCTTTAATATTATTATCCAGATGGGCAATATTTATATGGCTTTATATGTGTTCTGCACATAATAGACAATAGAGGAATATTATTGTGATTTGTATTGTTATTTCTGTTTGAATATGCATACAATATATGGTAATATGCAGTGTTTTATGTATAAAGTCTATAACAAAATACATTACAATATGTAACTTTATAATGTTTCTGAAACTGTGTAATTTTTTTATCTAATGATCACAAATGAACTGTAACAGCAAACGAGACTAACAGTGAAAAGAACACTATTTTTATACACTTTTTACACTTCTTTGCCCAGGTCAGATTTTTCTCGCAAAGTCACAAAATGATTTACGGCAGGTAGACCGGCTCTACAGTCACACGTTCTGATGGGTCACAGATTTCTTTGTAACACCGGAAAAGCCTATGCAGCCAGGTAAAAGGTAGCATGAGATTTATTTATACAGTATAGGCCTAATTGTATTTTAATTTGATTGTAGAAGTTATCTGTTGTAGTTATAGCTGATAATGGGGCAGTGTCATCACAAAAAAAAAGAAATTAAACAAAGAACGACTAAAATCTTAAAGGGAAAGTGACAGACGACGGGTGAAAACCGACTCACACTCGGTCAGGCTTTTAACAGATGGAGACAATTACGGGATTGTAATTGATTCAAAACCGAGCCCGAATTGGCCCTCAGATATGTAATATGTCTATTTCATTCATAAAAAAACCTTTACAATGTGCGATGTGGTTGTACCAATGACTGTATAAACAGTCTATGGGTTGTACGCCAGGAGCCTACATTAAATTATGTCCCCCATTTCATTTTTTTTTCTTATTTCTTTCGCTAGAATTAAAACACACTGAAAGTTACATATAGCCACTTTAAAATAAAGCATGAGTTCACAGTCATTTATTACTCACAGTGTAACCTAGTTACAATGAGCTGCAGCGCTGAGCCTTTTCAAAACAAAACTGAAAGCTTCAACAAATGTTATGCCGCTCGCGTGTCACCATTGATGAATCATTTGCTGGGACAGACAGATGTTGTTGCATGGGTTTTGTCCCACCCGGCAAAAGCAGAAGACTCTTTTCGTCGGTCTCCCGGAGTGCTGGATGCTCCCTAAATAGACCAAGCGCAAGGGTGTGTAGAATGGGACCGCACAGGGTGATGGGTAATGGAGTCATTAATAACACAGACCTCCCTTAAGATGCTTCAGATGTTTGTTAGCGAGAGCCACGAGGGAGTGAGGAAAAATAGGATGCAATTTGATACAATGAAAAAAACAAAGCAGTGGAAGATTTTGATGATGATCGTGGTTACGCTGTCATAGGTCTTGTCTGATGGGTTTATTGTGTTCACAGACATGCACACATTAATACACTGCTACACAAGTATTTTAGATAGATAATGAAGGGACAAAGAAGCCATTTCCTCATACAGTTTTTAATATTTCCATCACATGTGCAACACAAAAAAACGAGGTCTGCCAAATACAGAACTCCATATTTGTACAATACATTTTAATAACATCAGAGATAACTGTCCTTTTGCTGCAGGAGATGGTGATTTCCTGTAAACTGTGTACGAACAATTCTCAATCAAAATGTCAAAACATTAAAGTTTTATACAAAAGTGCATCTCAGGTTCAATGAATGCAAAACATTTACATAACAGAATGGTTTAAAGTTTTGTATGATGCCACAGTGGCTTCCAGCTTGAGCAGAGAGCAATGGTACACTGCAAAGAAACAAGAGGAGTATTTGGGCACTCTCCAGGAGAGCCAGGGATGGAGTTTTGTAACTACGGTATATCCCCAAAACAGACTGAAATTATGTTCAGTCTTCATCACCCCAAATCCAAATGGATTTACTCCCCCCGTTGCAAAAAAATAAGTATGGATAACAAAACATAAAGATAAAAAAAAATTCCAGTAATCTCCAGGCTTCAACGAGCAGTAAACATTGACAACAGAAATGTACAGGTTAAGTCAGTGGGCTGGAGATTTCCCCATGCTCTGAGAGCCACATGGGAGCTTCACGCCTCTGTTCACGAGCCAACCAGAGGAACTAGCCTTTTCCAAATCTGTGTCACTGCGTTTGCATATATCAGCATCCTGTCCTGTTTTTCTCTTCTCTGTGTTGTTTTTCTTTCTTTCTTTCCCCTTTTTTTTGCCTCTCATCTGAACTACAGCACAGGCAGTGCAGATTAGTCGCACCGCCGTTCCCAGCTGGTCCTCTGGCAGCCATGTTACGACGGACACACAGACAAGATCTCAGCTTATGCTGGTGAATCAAGCTTTTCTACCCCATAATGATTGACCATGTGAGGACACAGAGCGACATACTGCGCAGTAAGAGTGGCGCTGATGAAAAGAGTCCTCCTGACAACACTTGCTGGTTCCTACAGCTTCCTACGCTCTCAGTGGCACCCTGTTTCTCCTTTACACAACTGGGTTGAGTCCCATGTGGTCTGATTGACAATGTCATTAATATATTTTTTTCCTCTTCTCTTTTTTTGGACAAACATTTTGAACTGTACATTGGCAAATACTGCATAAGATTGCAATATAGCTGTAGTTAAGCAACACATGAAGAGTCCTATGTACAAACAAGTTGGCTTTTTCTTTATTTTTGAAATAATGGTTAGTAAAGAACGGAGAGGGTTCTTTTATGTTCTTTCCCCCTCTTTCTTTTATTTTCTTTGCTTTGCTTTTCTTTTTTCTTGCTGTGGCATGGTTCCTCGTGGTAAAACTGAATCAAAAGTTCAGTGCAAGACAGTCAGTGGGAAACTGCACTGACGGTAATTGGCGGTCAGACATTATTCTCTGCGTCATGTGATCCTTGTTCTTGGCCACGGCGCTGATCTTTGCCACGTTAGCTGCTGTGCTGAGTCAACGCGTGGTTCTGCAAGGACACAAAAAGAAGCAGGGGAAACATTATGATCACATACAACAAATGTGTCTTTCATTTTCCTTCCTTTTCATTAAATGGACAGTGTACATTATTCATCTTCCATTCTACTAATGTTCTAAACCTTGAAATGTATTGTTGTAATCATAATGCAATCATAACACGTAATTGACAACTCTTTTGATTATCTTGACATTTGAACATTGTCATTATTAGGCTTTCATTATCCAGCTCCAATTAACTTGCACAGGATTTCAGCCTGTGTGGGCTTTGGGATTAAGCATAGTTAAGTTGTGGTCTAACACAAAGGCACAAGACCACTGACAGATAACATGCCATTCCTCAGAAATCCTGCCTCCTGATCAAAGACTGTGTCCATGGAAACAAATCCATAACAAGGCACTGACACACCTGACACAATATCCTCCTATGCAGTGCCTACATGTATTGAATTTGCTTCAAATGTACAGTGCAGGAAAGAGAAGTTGAGAAATACTTGATGTGCAGGTGAGGCCGCCAACGATTTGATAAATATGTTACGGTGCACAATTCACTATGACAGAATAACAAGCTGATGAGATCATTCTGTTTTGCTGTATCTCCCAAATTTATGCAGGCACACACACAGACCGTTGAGAGTGGTTGTAGTGGGGCAGCTGTGCCAGGTTCTTTAAAGGGAGTGTGGACCAGGGGGTGTGTAACTGGTGTCCCTGGTGGGCTGAATCCAGGTCATCTTTTGAAGTGACTGCTAATCCCTTTAATGCAAACTACATGCCCCACTTGCTGCGCTCTGTTTAAAACACGGCCTTGGACTCTCTAAACTGGCATGGACTAGACACACCTGTCACAGAGTCATCAGCACGCATGCATGCACAAATACACACACACCTCAGTGAGTGCACACATACATTTTGTTCTGCACAGATATGAGTGAACAAGGATGTGAAATGACATTTTCTAGTTTTAAAATAAAACGGTAAGGAGGAGACAATCTAAAATGATTAGTGCAACCTCAGTGAGAAGGTTTACCACAGCAGTCACCTTCAGTCCTGTTGGTGCAGAGTCTCTCGGGCAGCGCTCGGAGACGACTATTAGCCCCCCTTGCATTCATTCCTTCCCTCTTTACCCTTTCAGCTGCCTCCATATAAAGCATTTAAACACCTCGACAGCTTTCCTTTCAGCTAGGGCGATTACTTCCCGACAGGTGGGGTAATAAGCTGTTTGACGGAGAGCAGGAGTGTGACCCCTGTAAGGGTTAGCGTGGCTCGCTTGGGCCCTGCTCTCCCTTTTTTAAAGAGGTGGCCCCGGACAGCTCCTCTTTTTCCCTCTCTTCTCTCTTGCTGAAATAAAGCTCCTTTAAGTGAGTCTGGGAGGAGACTCCCCACGGGACGCTCTCTCTCTCGCTCTCTCTCTCTCTCTCTCTCTCTCTCTCTCTCTCTCTCTCTCTCTCTCGCCTCACCTCCTCCCCCTCCTCACACTCCACCAACCCCCTACCCCCCGGTGAAGACATCCTTGGCGTTGCTGAGGAGGGACAGGAGCACAGCAACCTTATTAATGAATGCGGCCCATTACCCGTCAGCCTGGCTCCTTGGCGACTCCCAGAAGCCCCTGCAGTACGTGACTTCAAATGGCAGGATATTGACACGAGGAGAGCAAAGCGGCTAGGACTGTGTGTGTGTGTGTGTGTGTGTGTGTGGAAGAGAGAGAAACAGAGAGCGAAAAATTTTGCACAACTGAGTGTGCATGCCTTTGTGTGAGTGTGCCAGTGCATCTAGGTGTGTGTGTGTGTGTGTGTGTGTGTGTGTGTGTGTGTGTGTGTGTGTGTGTCTGTGGACCCCAAAGGAACGTAGCTCCTTGGATATAATGTAGGGCTCGTAACAGCTATTAGAGGGGAAAATAACCTCTCTGGGGAATGGCTCCCCCCTCTGCATGTCCCAGCTCTGTCTGACACACACTGCATTCTACCTTTTCCTTAAACATGTCAGGAGTTTTCTCACTGAGGGCTTTCTCAAGGACAGTGTTAAACGACTTCAGTGGCTGTGGCAGCCATGCAGACTAAAGGGAAATAGAGGAAAAGAGGGGGAAAAAATGTTAAAAGAAAATGAAACTGATACCTTTATCTCTGTGGATACTGAACTCTGCAGAGTAGCTATAAACTGTTCTGTGTATGAGTATGGAAGGTGGAAGGGAGGGAGGGAGGGGGGGAAAAATCACTTCCCAATTTTCATCCTTGTCAAGTTCGTCAGGTACCTCTGCACCAACATTGTATAAGTTAAATACTTATAGTACCCAACCATACATGTCAAACTAGATGTGTGCAAGAAAATGACCAAAATATCCATTGCCCTGGTAAGGAGGATGTCACTAATGGTGTCACACCAGAATCACTGCAATTTAGGATTAGATGCCCTCCATTAAGCCTTTTAGCTCTCATCCTAACGGCCTCCTTCGATGCCATCCTATTCCCCCTGAAACTCTGCCATTCCTCTTATCATCCATTTCCTTCCCTTCTATGCAACCCTTAATCTCCTCCTCGATCCTTTCAACCACCTGCTGGCCACACAAGCCTGCTGCAGGGCCCAGTTACCAGCAGTCTTCAGGTAAACCATAGCAGTCAATTCTCCACTAAATAAAATTTTGCTCTGATCAATAAAGCGCACCCGCTTCTCCCTGATGAAGACTGGCTGCATTGGCTCGGAGCGAGCCTCTTCCTCCTCAACGGCTCTGTACCACCGTTAAAACCACCACTTTCATCTGATTACATCACCCTACTGCAACGCCCTCAGGGGTAGTGGGAGAGGAGGGGGAACATCCGGCAGGGGTCTTGTGTACCCATGCAAACAGGTGCAACATGTCTTAGGAATTTAACACTGCCGCAGAGAGGGAGAGGGTGAGAAAAAATGGGGAACGATTGGGGAAGAGCAGAGAGCGAGAAAGAGCAAGTAGGCTGGGGAGTTGATTTATTAACTAATCATTCTTTGTGTCGTTCCCCATTGCTCTGGCCTCCATCGATAGCACCCGGTCTCCAGTGAGGCAACAGAGGTGCATCTCTTACATCAGCTCTACAAAGGAAGTCCAGCGACCTAGCAGACACATTCGCTCTTTCATCTGATCTCGCTGTATTAAAGACAATCTTCACAATGTCCAACATCACAGAGAGAAGATGTAAAGCTTAATCGCAACAATGTTTGATTAGCATAATGTTAATACCTGCAGCTCACATGTTAAGTACATTGCGTCTGCTCTTCTACCTGGCGTTATCCAGCTTGTATCGAGCGATTAGAGAGCTGAGTGAGCAGTAACAACTTTTTAAGCCATGGCCTTTTCAAGGCTTCTATAACAAACAAAGCACTTTACACAAGTGTAGAGCTGACCACTGAATTGAACAGAATTTGTCACATTATGTATTCCTCAAATGGGTGGTATGGGGTCTGGGCAGTGAGAGAGTGTATGGACAAACAAATCCATGCCTGCATTGTCATCCTTTCTGTTTTACTGGAATGAATGTATTGAAATCTTAACACTATACTGTTATAAAGAAAAAAACTAAGTTATAAGTTTGAATTCGTACTATAATTTTGATAAGTAGAGCTAATGTTTTAATTTATTAACTTTCAAGTAACATATGTTTACTAATGATTTTTAGTAATGACTACTTATAAACTTGATTTGTCTACTGCATCAAACTACCAGTCTGTGTTAATACAACTTGACCTGTTAAGTTTCACCTTGTCTAAAAACTTAAATGGTTTAAGGCAACGGGTTTCCACGCACATTTCTAGTAAAATCAACTAATTCGGGATTACAGTGTTATTGACAATTATTTATATATTGCATAAAAATGTTACCTAAATTAAAATTAGTACAGTAGTAGAACTAAAACGTAATAAAAGCACAATAAATGCATTCATCTTTACAAGGCTGTTAACTAATACAGTTGAAATTGCTGTAATTACATTGTTTGAATGACAAGTGCTGTGTATGCCAGTATCATGTAAAATAATTTAAAAAAATAATCAAAAAAATGAAGCCAAAATGTAATTAACCTATAATAATTTTTTTTAATGAGTACAGGGTAAAAAATGGTATAAAAAGGTATAAAAAGCCAAGCAGGAAGAAGTGCAACTATAGAACAGATCATAACACAGTTTGGGGGGTATTATCTACAAATATTGTAGTTGTACATGTCTGACAAAAAAAAAACTTGTAACAAAATGTAAAAAATAATTCACATTTTGACAGTTAACATGCTAGTCCAACTGTAAAGCATATATTTGCTATTGTGAGTCAAGTAAGTCTTAGTTACAGTAAAGATTACTTGTTAAAGAAACTATTTAATTAGGAGAGTGAAACACAGTCATAACCCCTGCGGCTAAAGTGTCTTATTTGGTTTATCTATAATCAGAAATTTGAAGGAACCGTCAAAACTGTAAACATCCCCCTCTAAGCTCTGATTAAAAGTCTTATCAGTCTGTGCCGAGTTTCTCTCCTACCCTGCATGGCTTACATGCATACATCTGCATAGCTGCATCTGGAGCACGGGGAGTGTGCACTAAGCCACTGAGACTTGTGCATACCCGTAGTCATCACTTAGGAATTTAATTACCGCATAAGAGGACGCCATCAAATGATACTAAAACAAAGAACCTGTGGTCTTTCTTTGAGGCTCCAGACTACAGGGTGACTTTAAGCTAAAGATTGGTCAGTAACGACCCCATTGTGGCTTGGGTAATTTTGTGAAAGTTCTGCCACCGTGTGAAGTATTTTGTTATCATTCAAAACTGCTGTGGAGAAAGACCAGAGTGCTGTATTCTGCCTTGATCTTTAATGGTGTGTTGAACTCGGTCCAGTATTGACTCAGTCCTCCCTTTGTGCATTCCCTACTGTTGACCAGTCCACTGAGGGAGTAATCCTTTCCTGCTTTGACCTCAGGCCATGCTTACTGCTAGCTAGTTTAGCCAATGAAGAACACAATCAAATAAATAAATAATACAGCAGTTGGCATTCTCCACAGTCATCACTTATCAGGCCGTAGGGAGGGTTGACCCCAAACACTGTTGTGCCACAACCGGCCTGGTCTCCTTGGTAACAGACTGTCTTGTTTGAAGTGAGGTGCCCGGGGAGTCATGGTCGTACAGTAACAGCACTAGGCTAGGACTTGACAACAGCAATGGATTTTAATGTCTTCCATATGTGTCATTTTACCTATAGAGATATTCACGCTGAACACTTGTAAAAATATCTAATAAATCCATAATGCTTGAAATGCTTTGATTAGATGGCTAACTACCCCAACCAAATGCTTTCGAGGTGTAATCGGAGATGACGGACCACCCTTTTTGTGGGCTGGTGCTTTGTAGCTCCAAATGATACTCATTACCCTGTCTAAGTAGACAAGTGAATGGTACTAGAAACACACTATGCAGTGATCCTGCTGTTTGACTGAGGTAGCAAAACAACTGCACAACTGCTGTGTTATTATGGGGCCTCATTAAGTGAGGAGAGAGTGGGAGACGGGGAGAGGGAGAGAGGGAAAGCAATAGAGAGAGGGCCAGCGAGAGGGAGAAAAAAAAGAGAGGTAGAAAAAAATAACACAAGAGAGCGATACAAACTGTATTCTGAGGTGATAGCAACACGCAGATGCCTTTCCAGCCAAAATGAAGACTATGACTAAAGAACCCAATTAAGGGCTTTCTTAGGGGAGCCATCTTGGGAGGGGGATGGGTCTTCCTGGGACATGAGCCCTGGGCTACATCCTCTAATTAGACAGAGCGAGGGGGGAGGATCTCTGCCTGTCACTGGGAGGGAGATGGGGTCCATGGGGTTCCACATGTCAGTCCCAGAAACAAAACACAATTACTCTCACATTTAACCACTTCAGTCAGGGACAGACTTTGACTAGGGATGCTACAGAGTGTCTGGCCCCCCTCCCTCTCCTGTGCTGCTAGATATGCCACTTCACAAATGCGGAAAATGTTGAGGACTAAATTTGCTAGTGCATTTCCGCACTTCTATGGGAAGGCGAGAGTCGATTCTGCACTCTCATGTTTTCCCAACGAAATGGAGGAGCGAAACTTTGAATTGACCAGTGTCACTCAGCATCCTTTTCTAGAACTGAAGAGTTAAATTGCTTCGGTGGTGCGTTGTGTGAATAGTAAATTCAAGAGGGAATAACTGTTCTAATGCTGTTTATTTTGGCCTCTGCTGCATTTTGTTAACATCAACAGCGTAATAGACACTTGAAAACCAAATCACTACAGGCAGTAGATTAAACCTGTGAGAAGCGCTTATAATGGCATTTATCAAAGTTGCTGAAAAAGTCAACTAAGAAAAGTAAAGGAGAGATGTTTGAGGAAGAGATCCGGTGATGGCTTCTAGCACAGTACACCAAGCGTCTCCTCTTTGTTTGGATTTAACTTTCCCCAGTGGCGCAACACAGGAAAAAGAAAAAAAGAACAGCTCAAAGGCTTCTGGGAGTTTTTGTCATGTCTCCCTCCAGACAATGTGTTTGCATGCACATATCAGACCCTGGGAGAGACAGACACAAAGACAAATACATAGCTGTACACACACACACACACACACACACACACACACACACACACACACACACACACACACACACACACACACACACACACACACACACACACACACACACACACATTGAGAAAGAGAATATCCTCCCAGGATCATTAGGTCTGTCATGCTGTCTTATTCTGATCCACCTACAAAACTAGAACACCACTATTGTGATACATCTCTAGTCATCTAAGGATGTTTATGTCCCCATTTACAGTGTGTGTACAGTGTTGTACATAATTATAAATAAGCTTAAATATTAATGATGGCGCCTCACAAGCTGCTGTGTTTTTTTTCTAAGTCATTGTTCTTTTATTTTGTAGTGCAACTTTTTGAAATTGTGACAGAATTCTGAGCACCTGGGGTGATGAAGAAGAAAACAAGTTGTCATATAAAAGAAAGAAAATACATATACAACTTTCAAAAGCGTGAAGAGCTGTCATATTTGGCAGATCAAGATATTCAGAGAAAATGGGGTGTTTGAGAGCCGCTTAGGGACAAACACATGAAGCTTTGCTTTTGTGCGACACTTTTGGGACTCGGGGCAGTTGGGGCGTTTTTGGGGGCATATTTTAAAATTCATAAAAAAGATAAAGGAAAGAAAAACTTCTGGGGAATTAGGTCTCTGTGCTTAATGCTGAAAAGTGTCATTCTTAAAATTTGAAATGAAAAGTAAGGGGGGAAAAGAAAGGCCTAAAATATTGTTTTGAAGAGCTATCATTCATAGAATCAACTTTAGTTATTCCATGCATTATAATATAAAAATGCAGCACACTGGATACACACTTTGGATACATTTAACCTGTTTCATGCACTCTCCCCCCCTACTCCCTCCTTTCTCTGCGACTGTCCATCTCTCATTTTTCTCCCTATTTTCGGTTTTAGACGGACATTATGCGCCGCGTAGCTGTTTACACCTAGTGACCGTGAAGCCTATAAATATGCTTAATTAAAACAGTGGAATTGGTCACAGCTTAGCAATAATGGCTATCACACGGGGAGCGGAGAATCTCATTTGTGTGGGGAAGTAGAACATGATGCAGATGTGCTCTTGTCACTTTCAGCACTCATTAAGGCCAGGGAGCTTTGGATTGTCTTTGAAGGAATCCTTTTAAAAGACACTCCAATTAAGGTACATGTCCTGCGGGCGTCTGAGGAGAGGGAGAAGTCATACAGTACCCCAGTCCTCCTTCCACTCCTCCGTCGATTGCGGCGCAACTTAACACATGACTTACAATCTCGTGTCACTTCCGAGGAATGATAATGAAATTGGAGGATGGAGGGGAAAAAAGACAGCCCAGCTTAAAAGGACCAAGGGAATCTCAAGCAGAAAATGTCATCTTCACTGTTGTGTAACTTCAATCTCATTGTTCTGTCTTTGGAGGAATTGGGACCATTGGGAGAGAGAAGAATCCGATTGCAGCCCTGCAGTACACCGCATTGCTGGAGGAGCTGAGCTTGTGTGTTTCTTCACAAGTGAACTGCACTTAGAGAAATGACAGATTTAAGCTATGGCTAATATACGGCACATACATCAGTTAATGAATCTGGCTAATTAATCCAGCCTAGCAGCATTGTCAGTGGCTCAGTTCCATTCGCATTGTGAAAAGCTACTGTGTCTGAAGCCAACGCAAAGGGAAAAGGAAGTTTATTATCAAGTTGCACATTGCAATGTGGCCTTCGCTAGAACCCAGGGACATTGTTTTTCTCATAAGGCTGCAGCTGCTTTTAAAATGACAGGGCAGTGGGTCTTATTTGGGAGAGAGGATGTAGTGAGGCCATGTCTCCTATAGTTGCTCAAGGGGTGGCCAGTAGTTGAGGGTCAGAGAGAGTGCTGCACTGCCAGCCTGCTTGCCCTCCCCATCAGCACCTCATGAAATAGCTAGACTTTGCTTCATATTTTAATGGGCAGAGGGATGCGCAGGGTGGAGGCTGTGTGAGTGTGTGTGATGGTGGAGGGGAGTCCTCTGGAGAGTTTTGAGGGGAATGGTGGTCTATGCGTCTCAGTGCTTATTTTTTTTGTCTGTGAAAGAAAGAGGAAAGAGGGAGAGGGAGAGCAAAAGATATTATTCTCCTTTGGAATCTGGATTCTGGGGCACACAGGCCCAGGAGTCAGTCAATCTGGCCAGTCTGAGGGGGGCAGCTGGGCGGGGGGTCCTAGGAGGGCTGATTAGACGGATGCTCTCTCATCATCCATCTCGACAGGCTGGCGAAAATTGGCTAGCCCCTCGCAGGGTAGAGTTCACAGGGGGAGGCGGTGGGGGAGGATGTGGAGCGGTGCACTGGATACCTGTCACAGCCTTTGGTCTGTTTCAGGATCTCAGCAGCAAATTAATAAAATATCGTTCCTGCTTCTCTTTACCTGCCGTGGCAGCTCTCCCTCTCGCCGCTCCTTCTCCCAGCTTGCACTGGCCCTTTGACCCCTCCGACTACTGTGAGAGATGAGGAGCCCAGGCAGCCTGTGAGTGGGCCAGAGTGTCAGGGAGAAACTCCAAAC
This sequence comes from Sander vitreus, assembly GCF_031162955.1. Lineage (NCBI taxonomy): Eukaryota > Metazoa > Chordata > Actinopteri > Perciformes > Percidae > Sander > Sander vitreus. The sequence goes on from NC_135866.1 coordinate 12,612,600, forward strand.
TCAAGACCTGGCAAAGAGAGAGAGAGCTTCCACTTCTCTCGCTGCTGGAAGACAGCTCCACTTCAGACAGACTGACAAACGACGGCCCCGTCTCAGTGAGACATTTTTAAGTGTGATGCATGGGAAATGGAAACCCCAAACAAACAACAATTAAAAACAAGACTCCAACCTGAAACCTGCAAATCCTGTTTGTTAAAGTCTAAACTAAACTATAGACAGTGAAAAAGGCAAATGTAACATCCACCATTACAAAGTTCAGAAGTTGCATCTTAAGATAAAGAAGGTGTGAATCTATGAAAAAAGCTTTGAGTTGGTCACAGTATAAATAAACTGATGTTGTGTATTTTTCTGTATGAATGTGATAAGAAACAGTAACGCATCCATATGAGCCACATAGGTATTTGAGAGAGTGTGTGCATGCAGTCACAAGGGACTGCCTTTAGAGCATGGCACAGGTTGAGTGTAATGATCGTCTTATCCCCCGAGCTCATTCCTGCTCTCCTTTCAGAACCCCGTTTCACAACAAAGTGCCATAGGTCTTTCATGTTCTACTCTTGTCTTTTCACACAGTGTGTAAAACAATATAATCATGCATGAAACAACACCTCCGGGAGGTGGAGATCACTTCATTCCAAAAAATGTCAAACAAAAAAAGTAGGAAAATATCCCCAGGTTATTTGAGATTGTTTACAGGTACCGGCAGCAACCCTTGCTATATAGAGAACACTTGTACCAATGAGAGATGAAAATGCGATAAACAGGAGGCCTCGGCATGAATGAAAAGACTCTATGTAAGCAGTTTGGTGGAGCACTAGGCTTGTTAAATAACCTTCTTTGTGGTGGATTTGCATCTAGGTGGATCAGGACTTGTTTTATTCATGGTTGCGATGCTCAAATGACCAGCAGATAATGATCACATTCACCTTCCTCCTGGCAGACACACGCCTCTGTGTTAACAACCTGAATCTCAATATGAAAACTGTTGCCGATCAATGGGCGGCCAAGCCCTGGATACTTCCTCTGGCAACCCACTAATACATAGTGCGGCTAATCCAAGTTTCAGATAGATGCGCTTGGAGGATGAAGTCAGAAGCTTGTGGTTTCTTTCTGCGCTTTAAGGCAAATTAAGAATAATTTCATTGATTGGACTGAACCTGATGGTTATAGACTACTTATATTTTAATCATTCAGTTTCAAAAGGTATTACAAAAAGATCTGGATATGAGAAGTGTGCCATGTGTATAGTAAAGAATCCCCCAAACAAAACAGTGCTGTTTGAAAACACCACCGCAGTGAAATAATATAATAAGGTCTGTTTCATTTTTTCAGGTTCTCCAAGGACCAGAGAAAAAGATTGCTAGAAAATGGATTATCTCTCTAACGTTGTGAGTTCATAAGTCCAACTACTAACTTTGTTGAAGGGCAGATACGGTCTCCCAGAGGACAAAGCTCATATTTAGCCATGAGGCCTCCTCTGTGATTAGGAGGGGAGATGCAGGCGTATTGACTCAACTGTGTTTTTGCCTCTGCACTGTATGTAATTACCTCTTCAAAAACGAACATTCCACTAATCCTCTAATTCCAGATATTTTAGTGCTCTGCTGGTCTAATAAGCAAATCAAATCATATCTGCACATCACAAATGAGTTTTGAAAACGGACTGAAATAATTCCTTCTGAGTCTCTCATCCCAGCCGGGATGGAGGGCATAGCCGGAGTGCAGTGAGCGGCGTTTAGTGTTTGTTAAGCTGTCATGTGTGATTAGCGGTCGTAGCTTCTGCTGGTGGCTCTTTTGCTACGCCACCCCGAGGCTCACCTGTAACTCTGTCTGGAAGAAGAACTTCTGTGGGCACTGCGAGCAGTCGTAGATCTTATCCTCCTGGCCGTGTGCAGAGAAGATGTGCTGCTGGAGCTTATTGGCCTGGACAAATACTGCACCCGTACAAGGGACGGAGACACAGGGACAGAGGAGAAGACATTTATGAACGTTAGTGCATGACTTTACAAGTGCTGTAAATTTCAAAAATTGTCCCTGTAAGATGACCCACTCTTCCTATTGTTGACTGTGGTAAACTAGAGTAGAGCCTTGCCTGCATTAAGGGATCAAAGGCAACATCATATTTGCATCTGCCTGAATAAAAATTGGAGACTATGTCAAATGGCAAGGAAAATTACTTAATTACAAACAAATGAATGCACTATCAACAATAGAAAAAAACATTGTATGTATGTTGCTATATAATTGAAAACAAAAGACAGAGAACAATTTAGATATTAACAGTGAAGCTAGAGTGGTCCTACTCATGGCAGTAGAGCTAGAGGATGCATAATGATTTGGGAATAATGATGCTCTTTATTTAGCACTACTGTGGGGACAACAAGCCAGAAAATAAACAACCACAAAAAATTGGCATGGCTTCAAGTGCAAAACATGGCCTCCATTAGTCTACATCGCTAATTATATTGACAATATAAATATTCATGGTGTTGCGCTACTTATTCATGCATACTTAGACTACATTCACCATCATATAAACACACAACTCGCTGGCACTTAAAACATATACCATACATTTGTGCTTTAATTAAACCATAGTCCACGCTAGAAAGCTAAGGGGGAGGCAATTGTGTGGGTCTTGTGTCTTGCATTTGTGTGTGTACGTGTGTGTGTGTGTGTGTGTGTGTGTGTGTGTGTGTGTGTGTGTGTGTGTGCACATCTGCATTCTCCAAGGAGCACTTCAAACATGCCGTTTGTTATCCCAGACCCTTGTGCTTTAAGGATGGCTGTCGAATCTCAAAGGTCTGGATGCTCTGGAAAAGTTAGCATGTGGGGGCTTCATTTGAATTTCTTACAGCTCAAAATAACTTTTCTTCTAATGCATGCACCGTGGGGCCACAAGGAGAGGGAGAAAAAACGCACAGCCACAAAAGGTGAGGTGTCTGTCGGAGATGGCTTTGGGGTCGCTGCAGCCCTGTGGCGGGGCTCTGCAACATTAACGTGTCCCAATTTGAGCTCACCTGGGAGAGCGGTTATTAATTATTGAGCTACGTACACTTGAGACACACTCGGCTTCATTGAATGTCACACTCCTGACCTGGGAAATAAAAGTTTAGATTCAAAGCAGACACACTGTGGTGATGCTTTCAGACTGCTAATGCCCTGGGTGACAGCTGTCTCTGGAACATGGCAGCATGTTAACCAGAAATGAACAAACCTCCTCTAATGAACAAACAACAACTCCATGGTCCATTTCGGAAACTAATGACCACAACAATATGAAGACAAACATAATTGTAGATAGGTGGCTAGTTTTACAGTCTGCTACAAAACATTGCTGCTCACGGTTAAGGCCTCGGGTATCATGCACATTTGAGCCTCTGTTATGCTCCAAAAACGATGACAATTTTCTTTGTGGGGAATACATGCTCTGAAAGACAAAATGTGTGGATAAACAATAGCTTTTTTCTTTAGTTGTGTTTTGTCTGCATATACTGTACAGAAGCAGGTCACAGCAGCTGCAGGAAGCCTTCATTATGTCTTTGGCTAGCGGAGGAAAACGTCAATACAGCAAAAATAAAAATGGATTTGAGACTTGGGGGGCCTTCAAATACTGTACAATAGGGCCAAACACAACTGAGATGTCAAGCTAGCTGATGCGAGCTGTTTACATGCATATCTGGTCCAGTTCCAGTAAGAGACACATTTAATCAGCTATGCATTTATCAATTTATAGCTCTGCATTCATTCAGATGCAAGTGGATAATGACAGCTGATTTAAGTGCCAGAGCCTAAAATGCACTAATGGCACTAACAAGTCTACTGTATATAAGAACAATAAATACTAAATGGACTTATGACATTTAATGCAAAGATGTAAATGGAAGCTCAACAACTTTTTAGCTAATTCATATAGTTCAGTTTTTACGTTTTTACAGGCTTGGGTTACATTTATGATTACTAAAGATGATTGGAAAATGCAGTGTTTGCTAATATAAACTGTGGTAGCCATTTAATTAGTTGTAAGAGTTAAAATAAAGACTCTTTCTTTGTCTTCATCACCAAATTAGCATGCAACATGTCATAAAGGGATAAGCTGAAACGGCCAATGAGGGGACATTGTATTGGTATTTGGCAGCAAGAGTCACATATGAAATATGCCATTGCCATGCCCATTTAAAGGAGGAAACGAGGCATGTCCTCCTAGAGGGTTAAAATGAGGACATAGAGAAACGGGAAAGAAATAATCCAAAATCACATCCAAACAGGATCAGTGGCTGGCCATTGTGTCTCTCCCTGCTGAGAATGAGAGAAAATAAAGGAGGGATAGAGAGAGAACGACAGAGAGAGAGAGAACTTTGTGGAGTTTGTTGGCCATGGAGCCAAAGCAGAGCTGAACAGAGCGCTGAGCCGGGTTGGGCGTCAGGGGTGTCAGGGCTGAGGGGGCTGAGGGGCCAAGGTCTCCTCGCTGTGGGGGATATTAAGCCCTCTGATTAGATCTCAGGGGCTGCCCATGGCAGACGTCTCCTTTACTACAGGCCCCAGCTCATCTTTATTTTGGCAGGGTGGTGCTCTCTGCAGGCTGCACTGCACCAATACTAAGATGTTTGTGCAGGGAGGGAATAAAGTTTATCCTTTTTTCCCCTTTCTCCTTTTCATTTATTTATTCGTCTAGCCTACATGTGTTCATTTCTGCTTAATCCAAGAGTTCACAATGCAGAGGCTGATCCAAGTGTTCTGAAGCAGCACAAACAAGTCGGCTGTGTAAGTTGATTTGGAGCTATAAGCTGATAACTACGAGTTTTTGAGTTAAAGCTATGCCCATGTCGTTTTTTTTGGATGCAAGATGTCATAATTCTAACATCACACACCAGCAGAACGTGGGCAGCGACTAAACAAAAAGCCAATTAAACTACTGTATTTGTGAGACTCTTGCCGATTTGCATCCTGTAGTTTTTCAAGTTGTACTTCACGCTGTGACATAAGTAAAAGAAAAGCACATACACACACACACACACACACACACACACACACACACACACACACACACACACACACACAGACAGACACTTTCATCAGGCACACTTTCTTCTGTTTTGTTTGTCTTAAGCACATATTCCCAATCACAATTTCCACACCAGCCCTCACTACTGCTCCTAAGGGTGCAGGCAGACACTTCTAGCTGCAGGCTCCCCCACTTCTGAAACCTGTCAAATCTGTCCTGGGAGAGTCAGCCTCCCTCTCATCATCCAGGGGCTTATGGACCTCTCTCCATTTACCCTCCCTCCCCTACACAGTTCTCTTTTCCTCATTCTCTTCCCCCCTTTCATCTCACATCCAAACTTGCCAGTTGCAACCTTCTCAGCTTCCTCCAAGTTTTGTCTCCTTTTCTCCTCTATTTTGTCTCCCCTCATCTACTGTCTATGACTTACTTTTCCCCGTTCTTTCCTCCGGTCTGTTTTGTGGTATGGTTTGCCCTCTCTCCCTTCCCTTAGGTGCAGATTGAGGATAATCAGGTATGTCAAAGAATGACAATCACTCCCTGCCTCCCACCGAGTTTTTGGGTCACGGGGTGGGGTATATCAAACTAACACATTGGCACAGAGTGGGGATGATCTTTTAAACAAAGAGTAACTTTGTAAATTGAGTGAGCTCAATGACCCAGCCACTATTACCAGCACCACCTAGTTTGATCAAAGTTTTGCTTTTATGTTCAGACTCAGTATGTCTGTCATAGGGATAATTTTAATCTGTAAATCAATCAACAGCATCTCATCAAACAACATAGAAGTGCTGTTTTTGTGTGTTAATGCATAATAATCGCAGTACATAATAGTATGTATATACATGTATGGGGAGTAACTCTGCGTCAAGTGTAGTTTTATTTGTATATTTTAATACTTATATTCATTGTGTTGACAATACTTACTGTATATACTTTTAATCCTACTTTTACTTTAACTTTACTTTACAACTCTCTCCTAGAAATTATATTTTGTACACTACCAATTTGTTTTGCCAGTTACTTTTTATGGGCAACCAGGCATTGATATCCTGAGTCCTGTTTGGTTATGTGTGCAACAAAACCACTAAGGTTACGATTAATTAAAGATCGTGGTTTTGGATAAATAAAATAAACACGTCTTGTGTTGTGCAATGTTGACTTTTACAACATTTAAGCAAGACCAGAATCATTCCCTAACCTTAGCTAAGTGCTCTGAGTTCCGAAACACAATTAGAAGTTAATCACACTTTAATTGCAGACATTGTATGAAAAGAAATTAAATACTGTTTTATTGCTACTTTATACTTAGGTAAAAGATCTGAATACTGCTGCTGCATGACTGTATATGTCTTAAAAGTAACAAAAATCTGTGAAATTGAACACATACATACTACATACATTTATCTAACAATAAACTGCAAGTTAGTGTATGTCAGGGTGTAAAAGTAGTGGCTTTTCCCTACTTTATACCAGGCTCAACTTGAAGAAATATATTCAAGGACAGCTGTCAGCCAAACTCTGAGTTCCTCCTTTTCCTCCGAGTGCTCTGACTTCAGTCTGCCTGTCCCCTGCATCCCCAACAGAGGGAGGCCTTTCAGTCCATACATGCTCTCCACAGCCTGCCTTCCCCACCGCCATGGGCCTTTGCCCATCTGTCTGCTCTGCGACCACTATCCTGAGGGTGTACTCTGTCTCTCCCTCCTCCCCTCTCCCTCTCAGCATCCCTCTCTCATGCGCCGTGATCGATATGGACGCGGAGGGAGAGAGGGGACCTGTCTGTCAAAGCTGGCGGTGGAAAATGAAGGCTCAGATGAAGGAGGCATGCTCTGTATATTAAATGCCCAGACCCCTGTAAGGGGTGGAAGGGGGGTTCGGGGTGGGGATATATCAATAGGCTTCTGCTAAAAGAGAGATAAGGCCCAAAAAGCAATAAGAGAAGTAGAGCGGAGTAGCGGGAGGGGAGTAGAGAGAAAGAGAGATGAGGAAAATTAATAAGGAGCTGAGCAGTGAGGTGGATGAAGAGGTAAGAAATGTGGAACAAAGATATTTGAGCATAATGCAAAATGTGAGCCAATAAATGCTAATTGGTATAACTAGTGAAGAAGGGGAGACAAATTAGTTCCTTTTGAGCAACTGGAAGGGGGGGAGTTGTTGTTGCAGGAAGCGCAAAAGAGGGAAATGAGCTGAGGACCCAAAAAGTGTGAAGAAGAGTAAAGAGCTGAGAAAGGAGAAAGAGTGAAGAGCTGAAGTTAACGACTTTGCAGATTTCATTATAGAGATAGTTAACCCTGTTGACACTGAAGGAGGGCGCTATCCTCTCAGGAGGAGTCCGGTCCCTCCACCTCCACGCACAGAGACAGATGAGATCATTACAGCTATCAGCACCACTGCCATCCACAATTAGCACATCTCCTTTTCTTTCCCCACTCCTCCATCCACCATCTCCCCTCAGCTCATACTGTCCTCCCCCCTGCTCTCTTTCTTCCCCCAACTCTCACCTCATGACACTTCTTTGGCCTTGATTTGGAGGCAATTTGACTAAATAAAAAGCCACATGCAGCAAACTGTTCTCAGCTTTAGCAGACCTGCTTGCTTGACCTTTCCCCAACTCATTTAGAACCCATTTGCCATTTCACACATAAAAAAAAAGACAACACGGAAATGCAAATCTTTGCATCTTGAGAATGTAAATGTCTCAAACATGTACATAAAAAAACAACTCTACCATTCAAATCTTTCTATCAGTCCACTGGGTTGCAAATCCATGATACACACTCTTATGGACACAAACATACGCACAATGCATACCTGTAAAGCAGACTGGACACTTGAAGGTTCCTCCCATGCCCTCAAAGCTGTGCTCAATCAGGTGGCATTGAAGTTTCGCTGGTGAGTCGAATGACTGACTACAGAGCTTGCATTCATGGTTCAATCCTTCCTCTGCAGAGAAGAAACAACAAAACACACAGAAAATCATAAGAAAGAAAATAAGCAGAGCATGAATGGCAGAGGTCTCATTCTGCCTTGTTTTTTCTTTTCCTCTTTCACAATTTAAATCAACACATTTGTTGCAAAGACCCCTGCTTGTGATTTTCATGAGACAGGAAATAATATAAAGTGTGATGTGCACCCAACAGGCATAAATTAGATGACCAGCCAGGGTTCTAATCACTCAGAGGAGGCCTTGCACTTAAAACACGGTGAGCGTCCTCATTTAGAATAACTTACATGCAAAATCATTTATTTTTAGCGTCTGCAAATTACAACAGATTTTGAAGGACGTCTAAACGAAGGAAACAATCATTTGTGCTTTGAAAGGTGAATCAAAAATAAATAATAGAATAAAGAATAGTTCACTAGTCTCATTCAGATGTGCAGTGTTATTACTATTACTACAAGGACAAAATAATATTAAAAAAATAGTTTCTGAAACCTTCATTTTATGTCACCAAATCATCTCATCACTTCTTCAGTGTACACTGACTGTCAAGGCTGCCAAAACAGCTCTCCTTTACAACATGTTCACATGTTGACATTTTTAATACAGTGATACGACGAGTTATTTCAAGAGCACGACAGATTCCCAGTTTATCTGCTTGGCATTAGAATTCCCTGCACGTCTATCTAAACATTACACTACCTCAGCCGAGGCCACTGATAGCTTAAATGAATGTCGTTCAGACTGTGAACCTACACACTCATTTGGAGCACAACAATGTGCTGACTCAGGCTTTCAGAGAACTGCCCATCTCCAGCGCGTCAATAAAAAAGGCCTATACGCTCTGCCATGGGGCCGGACTAGTGCTCGATCAAACTCCTGCCAACCCTGACATTAGGCCAGCTACTGCAAGGAGGTGGGGTGGATACACCCAGGACTCATCTAGGGTTTATCCCCAGGTCTCTACAGCCCAGTGCTCACCGCATATGACCTGGGTACCAGAAGCATGAATAAACAGTCCACCTAATCAGCTGTGCCCGGCTCGAGCCCTGGAGGATCCAAGTAGAGGGTTAATCGAAGGTGCTTTAGGCAAATTTGGCAAAACATGTCTGCTGAAAAACTGCTGCTATACAATAGAAGTATAGTATAGTTACAATACAAACCTGCAATGAGCAAGCCACTTCCTGCTTTGTAAATTTTGTTCACCAGCAAATTTCCTTTATTTTTCCTTTTTTATTTTTTTTAATTTATCTATTGACCACTAAAAGCTCACCTGAAACGAACCTTTTGTTTAGGGTTACGTTTGTATGTAGAGGAACTGCTTTGTATCTTTTGTTCGTTCACCATCAATTTTCTATTTTTCTCATTTTCTGTCATTCTCTCATTTTACTCAATTTACTAAGCTCACCTGATAAGTCGGTATATAAAAATGTACTGTAGTATCTCTGCACCTATTGATTCTGACTAATAGTGACAACTGCAACCCAACAACCCCTGGTATTTGTAGGAACAGAGGGGAATGGAAACATATCCTGCAATGCCAAAAGAAACAGTGTATACAGATTGAACTTTCTCCTGTAACACAATACCACATGTCCCTTTACAATCGTTTCTCAATAACATAAACATATGGCATTGCATATTGCATTAGGTGGTGTCTACAGCATAACAACAAAACATACAGTAAGTTGTGCATCAGCACAAGCTAACAGACTACGTGCCCTCATGACTGTCTAGTCACAAGGTAAAGGCCGATCAAAGCAGCTCATAGTAGTTTGGAAGGGACTGAGTTGATGATATGTTCTGCAATCATACATTTTACAGATGAGCTATTCTGTAGCCTACATGTGTGTCCGAGTGTAGCAGCAGGCATCAGCAAGAGAGGGGGAGGAGGGTGGCACGAGTGCATCTACGCAGCCGTGCAATAGGATCACTGCCCTCTTTGATCACCATTCAGTTTGCTTATCTGTGTGAGGATGTACACTAAGGTCAAGCTTGCTGCAGGGTTCACAGATCTGTTCTTCTGCCATATGCGCAGCCCCTTATTTGACCCTAGTGCATAACGCTGTCCCTTTGGAGACCTGGCCTGCTTCATTATGCAGATAACTCTGCACCTGCCTGACTGACCCTGTGTGCATGCATGTGTGTGTTTATGTCTGTGAGCAGGTGCATCATGGGAAAGTGGCATAGAGATATTTATACAATATGCTTCAAAATTTGAAGAATAAGGCTGGTGTTCTTCTATATTTTTCTTATGCCAACAAATACAAACAATGTGTTATTATGTCTCAACTTCCCTACCCCGAATGTGGCTCTTGGCATCAAACCCATTCATTCCCATTAAATAAGTACACCTTTAAAAACAAGTCGCAAATATGTAGTTTCATTTTTTTTTTTAAAAAGGAGCAGTAATTCCCTAAAACAGTTGGACGTTGTAGATTTTACCAAACATTACTACAACAGGAGTGAATCGTGCATTTGCTGGGAACTATTTTTCGTGGATTAATACACATTTAGTGTGCAAGCAGGATGGTGTATTTGGGATTGACTCAAAATAAACAACATTGCCCATGTTCATCGTAATGTAACAACATGTTACCCGGTGCACAGGTGGGGCTCATTCATGTGTTGTAATAGTTTTTGGAAACAATAGAGGTCTATGGCACAGAGCAATGAGCTACAGTATATCTTTGGCTACATGCACAATACTTGTTAGGAGGATTAATTCAGTGTTGGTTTTGGTGTTTTAATGGGAATTGTTGACAATTAAAAAAAGTTGTTGATTTGGAATACAGTATATTGAATACAACATTACTATATTTACAGTGGTTTACATTTTTGTCAGTACATAGTTCTTCATGTTTATAAAGAACCCTAAACTGAAAGAGTGCTATGTAATATATACAGTAGATAAACAGATGGAAAAAGAAAATAGAATGAGGGATCAATAGAGGTTTGACTGTGAGTCTGTTATGAGTAAATTGTGCTCTGTTAGCCCCTGTAATGCAGCCTGTGTAGGGCTGGGTTTGTATTCAGCAGTGTAATAGCGGTTGAATCAAGCTGGCAGCCTGTTTCTTAGTGAGAGCCAAGGGAGGAAGTCAGCTCGATCGCCCCTATAGCTGCCTCATTGGGCTGAGGTCACTTCCTGTCGCTCCCCCAGCCTTTCTCCAGGGCTGCCCAATCAGTATGGCCCTGCGTGGGCTCCCACCCCTCTCTATGCACTGAGCAGACTCTGGATATAGTTACAGGGCCACAGGGGACTGTCAGCTCTCTCTCTCTATTCTCATCTCTGTCTCTCTCCCTTCTCTGACTCTGTTTCCTAGTCTCCCGAGTGTTCTCCGCTGCCACCACCCTGTCCCTCTGCACTCCTAAGAAAATCCTTTCGATGAGAACGGCTCCTGTGCCTGCTCCCTCTAAGCATCCCTGACACCAGCAAAGTAAGCCCATCTGCATATCCACAGGGCCTCGCGTTCCTGTGGCTCATGGTTTATGTATTTCACAGCTCCTTAAAACACAAACGCCTAATATCTCTCCCATGTGGAGGACAGGAGAGGGAAAGGCAGAGTGGAAAAACTACTCTAAAAAAGAATGGTCTTTATTTCTCTGCGCTGTTTACTTTTTATCCAGGCTGAAGTTCATGTCCTGTTGAAGGTTGTTTGGGACATTGGGGCATGCGGGTCTGGCTTACATAGTTTACTGAACACTTTATGTAACAACGGCACAGCTGCAGCATTCTGTACGTTTAAGGCAGCGGTAAAGGTGTGTGTACATTTGATAGAGACATCTTTGTTTGCTTAGTGCCAAATGCACAGCCATCAGCTGACAGTGAGTAAAAGAGTGAAATTAAAGTAACTAAAGACTTTCTGATAATAGTGTGTAGTTAAGTATAACGCAGGACATTGCTTAATTAAAAACTCTCCCTCAGCTTATTCCGTTCCAACGCCACCACTGGCCCTTACTCTATTTAAACAACTCTGTTGAGGAGCAGTTTGAATTAGAGGGGAATTCAGAATCACTTTGACCATTTGGCTTCGGAAGAGAAAAATCTGATACTTAGATTTACACTCCTCTCTGGGGGATAGTGAATGGTTCTTTGAAGCTCACTCTTAGAGGGACCCATGCTGCTTGTGTCGCCAAAGCAGCACACTCTAACAAATGATATTAAGGACATCAGTCAAGGCACTTCTTTGCTGAAAGTAATGAGTAAACAAGTGGGAGAACAAATTGAGAAAATGTAGTAGGCAGGAATGGGTTGTTTTGGAAAAGCCGGAGACAGAACTACCATAGTAATCAAAGTTGGTCCAGTCAAACTGGCAATACAAAGTTTCTAAACTGCCAAAAGTTGCCATAAAGGCAGACATACCAGCTCGGAGCTATCTTGTTTATGAGGAACTTCACCTTTAGCAAGAGTTTGCTTTCCGTTCTACCATCTGTTTCACAATATTCAGCCTGATGTTGGAGTTGTATGTTAATATGGTTTTCAACGGACTCACTGCTGTATATACAACCCACTATGGGATTGTGGATGGTAGCAGAGTAGACAGCTTCAGGCCTGTAAACAGTAGGTGGGTTTACTTCTCTCTTCTCTCCGCGGGAACTATCCATTAACAGATAATGGGGGGAAAATCAGAGTGATTAAGGCCCAGGGAATTATGGGTGAATACAAATTGACTCCACCTCCGTGTGGTGTGCTCTCTTGAGGTAGAAGCACTGCTCATAAGGAACAAACTCATTTCAGAAGTACTACAAGGCCCATTAAGGCCTGGAGAATGCTGCAGATGGGGGTGGGAAGGTGGTAGGTGGGAGCGCAAAGGGATGGACTCCCCCTGGACCAAAGCTGATTGGAGAACTGGCGCCTGGGGGGAACATTACTAATATCTATTTCCTGCCTCCACAGTTTGAGACGGACAGAGTGAATCAAGTGCAAAATGTCAAAATTAAAGTACAAGATTTAATCATGGCACCTTGAAAATTCACCCCATTCTATCAAAGTGTTAATGTATTACACGAACAGTGATGGAAATGTGGTTGAGTGCTAGCTAATAAAATTAAAGAGATTGGAAAACTACCGCAGCATGAAAGGGAAAGCTTTACTCCAGTTTGCCTGTGGGGAAGTGGGAATGCAAAAGACACATTCTGTGTCTGCAAGTGAAAAGTAAAAGATGAGCTAAGCGAGGTACCAAAGCCCTCATGTCTGGGTCCCAAGTTCGGTGCATGCCTGATGCTGTTTTCCAACCTCCAGAGAGAGAAGGAGGAGTGAGGTGTTGGCTGTGACATGTCAGTGGTGGTGACACCCGCACACAGCAAGAGCAAAGGATTGTGGGGGAACATGGATCTGGGAGAATGTCAGCTCTGATGCATGGCAGCTCGTTGGAGGTGCTAATCAGAGCAGGGCTAGGCTCCTGCTAGGATCAGCCACTCTGCGCCTACATTAACCGCCTCACAGCTCCCCTGGCTACTGGGCCAGAGGTAGAAACACCAAACTGACAGGTTTTTGTGTTGAGATAAACATGCGTAACGCTTGAATGGATGTTACAAAAGGTTTAGCAGACTAGAACACCTTTTGGAGTTCACAAAACATGGGGGACAAAAACATAAGGACACTTCTCCTTCTCCCTAACATAAACACACTGAACAGACATTTCCACTTGAGTTATTTGCCAAGAGCCCCTGTGCATCTGTTTAGAAATACTCAGTTTTTACTCTGAAGCAGCAAATAAAGAAAATAAAGCCAAAAGTCATTGGTGAAGCATTAATATTGGAAACATATGAGAAAAAAGGCACAACTTTATGCTCAATTAGTAGGCAGGAATGGGTTCTTATGGAAAAGCCATTATTATTATTTGTATTATTCTTATTATGTTCAATAATTTTATACCAGAAAACCCAGATGTATAAAGGATAAGTTCAGACAACATGAATGCATATGCCGCTTCCTACACTGAGCCTGGTATTTATGAAGAACATGCTGTGCTTTGTGTTCCTTTATGCATGGCTTACATTAAGCGTTTAGAAGCTTTTATTACTCAGTTGTGTTGTGGCAGCATGGCATTATATCAGAGGAAATTAGATTTTGTGTTTCAAGTTACATCTCATTCAATAGCAGATTATATGTTGACATTTCTCATTCTATTCTTTTTTTAAATTCTAGAGTAAGTAAATGGGCAATGTCACTCAAATCCCGTAGTAAAAGAGTAAGAAAAACACACAAGTTAGTCCTACACAAGATATGTCATGACATATGTGCTGTATGACATTTTGGAGGGTCTTCGCCAATCATTATTGCAAATGTTGTGCATATATATACTTTAAGATTTGAAACTGCACTGAATGTAATTTATCAGCCTGCAGCCTGCCAAAGGGAAACTAGTTGATGATGAAGCTGGTGTTTCAGCAGCTACTGTATGCTTTGAACGATGCCATTTTGTGTTTCGCCTGGACCACATTACCAGCTATTCTTACAGCTGAAACCCACCATGGCTAAAACTCGGTCAAATGAACAGTGTGTAGGTCACAGAGGCAGAAGAAAAGAAAAAAAAAAAAGAAGGGAGAAATCCAACACAACAAAGGCAAGAGCTGAATACTTGTTAACGAATGATGTGTAGGCGCTGCAGCTGCAGGCAGGTATGGAGGTCCGTTGGGGACAAACAGTGCAGGCTGCTGAGATGGATTGCATGGGAGTGCTGGACCCCCTGCAGCCACACAAACACCTTTCTGCACTGAAATGCTCTAATTTACTCTATACATGCCTATTCTAAACTGCTAGGCTTTTTCTTGTTAGAAGGAAATAAAGGTCAAGTGGCTACACCATGACTTTCCGAAACTCTTGTGCTCAATGAAAGTTGCTGTGCACGTGAGAAAAAGAAAAGAAAATTACAAACAAGCAAAGAAACAGTAAAAAGGAAAAAGAAAAACTTTCTGGCAAGCAAGAGAGAAAAAATGAGGTGTGAATCTAACCAGAATCTCTTTCAGCTCTCAAAAGATTGAGTGGCCTGAATGTAAAAAGTTAATTACGGGCACATGCCTGGCTTTTTTCACCAGCCTCACTGTGGTATTGTCAGGCTGAGGTATGTGGCTCTATGGGGTCTGTGGTCCACACAAAGGAGCAGGGAAAGAGAGCGTTGCGGAGAGGCCCCTTGGCTGGGCTCACGGCATGGAACACTGTACAATTAGCCAGCCCCTGCGTTCTGCCGGCTTATAATTATCAGTGCTTGCCTTAATTGACTCCCTTAGCCTGCTGCAGAGGGACCCCCCCCTCATACCCCCTTCCCCCCCGTTCAACGCAGGCCGCCGAGTGCCACGGCAGGCTCTCGAAAGTCATTTAAAAAAGCGCTCATATTTTCGACACAAAAAAGGGGGAACATTTGGTGAGAGAGAATTCATCATCAGGTGTCTAGAGGTTTTCCTTAATAGAAAAGCTGAGTCCCACTGAGTGCGCTCCGTGTAGCGGCCAGCCACGCATGCTCAGGACCAGCAAGCCGCCATTCGCAGCGGGCCACGAGACATTAGCATAATTTTATATAACACAGGCACCCGCGCTGGAAATTTAATACATCTCAGCAAATACGAGACAGGCGTTTTGCATAATTTTTTTCTCATTCTCTACCAAGCTTCCTCTCTTCCTTCTATCTTTCTGTCCTCGCTCCATGTCTCTCTCCTGTCTCGTCTCCGTCTTGCCTAACTCCCTCTCTCTCTCTGGCCACCACTCTCTTTTGCCCCTGCCCCCTTCACAACCACCCCTCTCTCCTCACCCCATGGTGCTGCTCTCACTAGGAGAGGGGAAGTTCATTACCTCAGCTAAATCAGAATTAGTCCCTTCATTTTGACGGGGCGAACTTCATTAGAAAGGCCCTTCCTTAATCCAGCAGGGAGAACTGATGAATCTACATGGGGGCAATAATTTGCTTCACACAGCACATTCAGCTACTTCCTCCACACTGCTTTCCCCCTTCCTTTTCACCATCTATCTGGCTCTATGTACTTATGGTTACATTTTTATTAGATCTAAAACCTGAGAAAGGAAAACACCTGCATATAATTAACTAATGGCAGCAGGGAGGGTGTAAAGAATGAGTTATGCTGTTTGGAATGTCCCGTCTCCCAACAGGCTTCAGGGCCTCTGGAGCAGCCATGGCTGACTTGGCCGGCACTCAAACACAGACTGAGTGAGCACGGTCGACAGCAGACGGGTCTGAGGTAACTCTTCAGGATGATTATATGCCATGATTTTCTTGTGTTTTAAGATACACAACTCTTTTACTGTACATGTGGTTGTACTGTAGGTAGAACGAAAAAACAAACATAACAATGAGTAGTTTGCTGTTATGAAAGAATCCTTGCATCCTTTATTTTTTCTTTTTCTAAATCACAAAGTTTTGCAAGACTCTCTAAAGAGACGAAGCTTCAGCAGTTGTCCAGATCCTTAGAACAAACTAAGCGAAGAGATGTGAATAAGGACAGACAGCCCCTGACTGCCATACCACAGCGCCTGGTGTCAAACAGATGTGCAGCTTGGCAGCTACGCTCCCCAGAAAACAGAGAGTCCACGGATTCCAGGGTGGTGTTGAGTCGTGCTGCCCTCCCTCCATCTCACCACTCCCCCGTCCCCCAACAGCCCCAACTACCCCACACTGTGCCCCTGCAGTCTCCCTCCCTCATCACCTCCACACAGGGGTCCCCTGACTGGTAATCTTGTCCCTCGAATGTGAAATCTCCGACAGCGATGCCCCGCGCTTTTACCCCCTACCTCTGTGGCTGATGGGTAAATTGGAATGGCGCTCCCTGCTGGCGCAGAGAGCTCTGAACAGACAGCAGTACACACATGCTGAGGCACCCCTCGCACGCTCTGTCTAATATAGTGGACATGCACACTCTCTCCAAGCTGCAATATCCATGCACAGACACACGTCCACGCACAGATATACACACGGGAACAAACAGACATACACACAGTCACACATTCACAAAAAAGCATTATGATCTGTTCGCCCTCATCTGCATAAAGATTGAATATATGATAAATAAACAGATACTAGGAACTGAGTCAATACATGTTCAAATTTAAATGTGCACCGTTTGGAATGGCTCAGCTTGGGTCCTTTTTGCAGAAACAGCACCTGATGTTGGTTGCCATAGTTTCTATTATGTGTACAATATAAGACAGAACTCACAAAAACTGTGTAAACCGCAGAGTAAAAAAGCACATAGCTAGGTCCACAGCATGTATTATAAGCACTGCCAGCTTGGTGTTTTTTCAATAAGCATATTAGAAAACTAATAAATACAATCAATGTAGAGGCTATCTATTTTTTATTTTTTTTTATATGGCCAGGAACCAGGGTAGGATTTCCCAGAGGGCTGGTTTAGCTGTCCGTGGCTTCCACCCCATCTATCTGTCTATTTTTCTACTCAGTCGATGCTCTGAAGCATGTGTGAACGGTTCACAGGGACGTCCTGAAATAGTCAACTGGACCTGAAGGGGCTAAAGATCACTGCAGAAGAAGCCACAGAGGCCTTCCTGTCAAAGGCAGTGCTTTCAGGGGGCCAGGGGTGAGGGGGAGCCAGAGGGAGAGAACCAGAGACATGACACACATTTCATTACACTTAAACCAACTGTGGGTTCAACTTAAAGCCCTGGATTTCCAATGGCGTCTCAAAGGATGGAGTAAGTGGAGGTATAAGAGAATGTTTTTTTACAAAGAACACAATGGGTAGGTGGACAAAGGCATGCAGCTGGACTAATTGCTTGGGGGCTTGTAGGAATATTTTTCTAAGTACTTCTGTTTAAAGCTCAATTTAGTGGCGTACGTCACTCTGGTGAACATTAAATGTAAATCTCACTCCAGCTGCAATTAGAAAGGATATTATAATCAAAAGTTATATTTCACAATGTTTGCATATATTTGTAATTTATCTAAATGTGTTTTTCTATGATTAAAGACACCGTCACACATTTCTTCCAATTTTATAAATTCTTTAGCTTTTGTTATTTATCTAAAGGTGAGTGCAGCATCAGAAGAATCTCCTCTCCTCTCATCCGTGTTTACTGCCGTCTGACGGCTCTGTTTAATTTCTGCCCATAAACACATGGGCCTTAGACGAGAGCGTAGAAAACAGTACTTATCCCAGACATGCCCAGAGTGGTCTTTTCAGCGAGAGCTCTTCTGGCCTTGCACAGAGACTACTTGTCCATTAAGACTGTCAGAGGATGCTCTCAGAAATGATAGGCCGTATCTCTGGAGAGGTCTGCAGGGAGCATGCTCAGACGGGGGCTGGGGTTAAAGAAGAGTGTGCTGGATGGGTGTAGCGCAGTGGGAAGTCATGCACAGGGTTAAAAGGGAATCTGCGCACAGTTTCATCCCAGCTTGGGTGTACATTGTCGCTCAGCGACGTACTGTAAAGACACACTGCCTGTCATCATTGCTACATTATGGGAAATATAATTTGCAGCCTAACCTACTTTGCTTTACAAAGAAATGTCTATTTAAAATTCCTTGGAGTATTATCAAAAGGGCTATAGAATTACAAAACGCTATTATTATTGCTCGCTTGGGGGGAGCCCTCGCTCATTAAGCTTCTAAGATGTCGTGGGTTTTGATTATTCTATCAGCCTCATTCTCTTATTATAGTGACAAACTCCTGCTATTTTGTTGCCAATCTCCTTCCAGCTGTCACATCGCTTGAAAGATCACAAAAACCTTCAAACACATTTGTGATATGTCTTCAACGTCACCAGACATCGCTTGATTCCCCCATTGAATTTGTAGGATTAACTTGAGGAAGAAACGTCTCATATTTCTTAACTGGTTGCTACGTCTGACATCAGAGTGTATGAGATTCTAGCATACTGGTATTGTCCAGGGGAGGGAACCCTCACTCTAACCGTCAGCGCTCCTCCAAGTGGGACAGAGATGATTAAAACACACCATGGCTATGACTGACAGACTCCCCACCGCTTCTAGAAGATGACATGTCTCCAAGTCACGCAGCAAAGCAACTCCTCTAATTTTAACTCTGACTACAACACCGACACCCTCTGTCAAAACCCACAGAAAACAGCCATGCTGAGATTCTTAACTACAATTAAAGTGATAACAACTAAACAGAGAAATAAGTTTAAAAAAAAACAATAGGGAGGGTGGAGACAAAAGGGGTGAGAAGGCGCCATTTCCCTCAGGTGCACACAAACAGCAGGAACCTGTGAGCTTGTGACAACACCTTCAAACATTTCTGTTACTTTCACAGAAATATCTGATGCTGATGCTCCAATGTGATGCTTCCGCAGCAGTCTTGTCCCAGCGCACATTCGACTTGGCAAGCTCTTGGTTACCAAAAAGAAAAAAACACCCTCCTAACGGAGTGTGTTTGACATTTGTCATGACAGGAATACAGTGAGAGGGAAAAAAGAAAAAAGGAGTAAGAGGTGGGAGGGGAAGAGGAAAATGGAGGAGTGGCAGAGGGAGATCGATGTGTGAAATTGTACGTGTGAAGAAAATCATTCGGCATTCGTTGGGTTTGTTGCAGTTTTCATTTTTTGATGATAAAGAGGACAGAGGGGGTTTCCTGTTATTGTCACGTTGTGTAGAGCTCAGGGTCGCGTACTAAATGATTCACAGAAAACGGAATCTTTTACATTGGCGTCAGCAATTCAGCCAGGCGCCCTTGTGGGGGAATTCTTTTTGTGTGTTTTTATTGAAGTCTGCACTGAGTGCGCCCAAAAGCTCTGACAGGGGGCCCCCGAGGGCGCTTGTCTTCACCTCCAAATCATAAGATGGAGAGACGAAGCTCCCTCTGTGCTCTCAATTATACCCCTCAACACCCCATCTCGCACAAAGACTTGCAAACCTGCCCTCCCCACCCAAAAAATAAAACAGAGTCAGAGAAGAAAAGCTTTCAGTAATACAGTCCCTGTGGAGGGCTCCACGATCACTTTGCGCTGCTGGAACAGCTGACAGGCTCGATGTGGCGGGTCCATTCCCTGCGGTCTGTCAGAGTTGGTGCTACAGCATGACGGTTACTAGCAGTACTTCTCCAGGGATGTGACTCCTTTGCCTGCCTCTATGTGCCCCTCACATGACAGGCCCCAGCTCTGACCCATGGAAGCACCGTGGCTTTGCCCCAATTACTGCTGCGGGTAGGTGTAACTCTGGGTTACGTGCCCCCTCATGTCTCTTCACCTCTCCCATTCTCCCTAGTGAATGGGAGACCCATCTGAGGCTCCTGGCACTGGCAAAAGGGGCAGAAGGAGGTGTGGGTGTTGCAAGAGGGTTGGTTTAATTTGATCAGAGGGCACAGCTGCATAAACAGGGGTATCAAGGAATTTCTGTCTGCTTGATGGAATTGACTTTGCATGAATGGCCCCTCTTTTCCCCCCAAAATGGGCCATTTTCCACATGTCTCAATGAATATGACAACAGCTACAGCAATATGAGCATAATACTGGAACTGCATCACCAACTAGGGGTAGCTTGAGTCTTTTCTCGAGCTGTGAAATTCTCCCTCTCTGGCTGTCTTTGCTAAAGACCTCATCCAAGTCATGCTGCCTGACCTGTCAAAAGCAGCCCCATCCTCTTTAAAATGCCCAAACAAAATAAACCAACAACCGCTGGCAGGGTCAGAGGGCAGCTGCTCTGGGTGACTGGACTCTGGCGGGCCCTCTGATTGGTGGAAAGGGCAGTGAGTAAAAGGGAATCTTTTCAAAGTGAAATCTCCAGCTGATGGCTTAGAGCTCCACACCCCACAGTTTGTTTCTCTTGCTGCTGTCAGGAGTTTTGCACGAGCCATTTGGACGGATTAGAAAAAATGCGGGAAGAAAAAAACTCAACTGGGCAGATTGTGTGTACTGTAGGGTCTGAGTGATGGCTCCAGGACCCCTCGGAGAGTGATAAACCTTTGACCTTGACAGCCCCCTGTGGTGACCCCTGACCTCTGGCTTTGTGCCACAGACTCAGTGAGACAGGTGCAGGCAGGAGAGTGACCACACCCCCACTGTCCAGGCAAAAATCTCCCTCATCTGACCTACCTATCCTGATGGTCTAAACTATGTAGGAAAATAAGATACAGCTGATATTGCTGAGTAAATTAGTATTTGCATGGGAAGCATGCAAACATTAGATTGTGACATAGAAGAATACAGTCACACTGCATTTACTAAACCAATATTGTAAAATCAATATCAATAGATTGCTATCTGAAACAGCTAAAAGAGAAATGGGAGAGACAGGAAGAAACATAGGTAGGGGTACAAAAGCTCTACACGGAAGCGGGGAGGGTTTACAAATGGATTTACTTCCATTTTTTAAAAAGCACTTTGTAAAAAAATACAATTGTGAATATTATCAAAGTGGAGGTGTGTGGTGAGTGGCGGCACAATGACATGTTACACAGCCTCGTTTTTGGCTGCGCAGCGGGCACTAGCTCCAAGGTCACGCCAGTCCGCGCCAGCCTTTCTGCAGATCCATTTCCACTCCCTAGGTACTTCCCTCATGTTGTTGGCCCAGTGATTCAGTGCCTTGCATTAAGAGCAATTCACCTGCCTCTGGCATCCCAGCGGCACAGGTCCCCTGGGGAAACCAGGTGGAGCATAAAAAAGTTCCACATATGGTAAAGTCAAGCTGCTCGGAGGCTGCCGAGTGTCTGCTGTGGGGATAGAGGCTCCTAAAAGGCCCAGCTGGTACTTGGAAAAGGGCTTCTGCATTACTACACCTCAGTGTCTGTTTGGGCTCCCCTTTGGAAAGTGTTGGCCGGCGCACATGACCAGCCATTTTAGATTTCTCCCTCTACCCTGCCTCATCCCTTGCTCCCTCCCGCCTTCCAACTGGTTCTGTATCCAATTGAACATTTGGTCCTCCACTGCTGGTTAATCAAATTCCTCCATCTGGCCCCCCTATCCCTGTGGAACACAAAAGGTGCAGCCTGAGCCCGGGTCCAAGTGCATATTGGGAGGGAGGAGGGGGATGGAGACAGGGACTGCCTACCTAACTTACACAGCCCAGTCAACTAGAGCAGGTAGAGAGCACGAGGCCAGGCCTGATCGTTTTGGGCAAACGGGAACAGCTTGGGACTAAGTATCAGAGCCCTGCTGTTCATATAGAGCTCAGGGACGGCAGTGGGTTCATATGACAGTAGGAGGGTTTTATGAGCTAATACCTCCACATACACTGTAGAATACAGAGTAGAGTGGAGCCTAAGTACTACTGGATACAACAGAAGGGAGGCACTGCCCTGACTCTGATGTTATTTAGTCTCCATGGCAGTAGAGGGCACTGCTATTGGAAAACACTGCCCAGGAACAAAGACAAAAGGGAGAAAAGGGGAATAAAGACATTAATGGTAAAACTGCAAATTTGATTGTTGTCTTCCTTCACTGCTTCCTTGAGTTCAAAGTAGCAGTGTGTCAGTAACTAAGCAGTGTCTAAGTCTGTACTACAGATCAAAAAGAGCTACCTTAAGATATCACACAAAGTGATCTTTTAATCCCCCAGAGAGACTGTGCAGCCTTCACAAAATATCTCCTTAACTACATATTTATTAGATGAGACCTTTCAAAAAGCAGTCCTCCCGCACAGTTAAACAGGTCTTTTAAGGGCAGTCACTTTCACAAAATGTTTCCCTTACAACTGTGACATATCCAGCTGATCACTTCTGCTCTGATTCAGCAGGAGAACCTGAGGCGAGGTGAAAACGTGGACATGAAATGAGTCACAGATACGGAAACACATGGCATCTCAAGTGCTACCTCTACCCGTCCATAACATCTATTGTATGATTTCTATTCATGTCCAACCATCCCTTCCCCTGCCAGGTGGCAAAACATGTGTCAATAATTAAACTGCTTTTACATAACAGGATACAGGAACACAATGCAATTTGCTCCCCATATTTCATTGGGCCTTTATGAAAGCACATGAGAGAGAGTAATTAATCAAACCACTGGAATATGTGAACGGCAATTTCCAGTTAATGGCACTTACAGGGATTGGGTCCCTTAAGCACCACGTTCTGTCTACCAAACGAGCGGGATTCATTTTCATCTTCATAGTTCAGACAATAAAACCTGGTGTGGATGTTAAACAACACCCAATTGACATTAGGAAATCTGAAAAACAACATCAGATTGGGTCCATGTGGCCTGGTCTAATTGCAATATGCCTAGCTCAAGTTAAGGATGAATTGATACAGTCATATGTGTATGACTGGTATGCTTGGACTTCAGAAATTAAGATTTTTTTAAATGATCTTGCTTTGACCTCAAACCTGAGTGTATGTTCTGTATTTACTTAACCACAGGAGGCTAACCGCCTCCCAGCCAGGGACAGGAAGAGGATCATTCGCTGCTTTTAGTGGCTTTCTGTGAGAAGATGGTCCTAGTCTAAATGGCACCCATGTCCCTAAAAGTGTTTCTCTCTCCCCTACATCTCTTTCTCTCTGCCTCTCCAAAGACTCCTCTAAGTGCAGCATCTTGTTTCAGTAATTCAGCCAGGGCAGAGACAGTGGAGAGAGGAAAGTAATCGATTTCTCTCTCATTTGGTTCCTCCTAGACTTGCTGTAAGGCCTCTTGGGGGGTTCTGGACTATTGGACAGGACAGTGTTATGGGAAAGAGTGTCATTGCGTTTAAGGTCATCGTTACACCAAGGTTTCATTTTGAGTGTATTTTTATTGGTGTGCGGAACAAAGCAGACAAACAAACAATGCTGCTGCCATTTCCAGGATGGCAGACATCAAGATATGCCCCCCCTTTTCATAACAGCATCGCCATTCTAAATGATAGCGAGAGATATCATGCACTAGAGCAATACGATCCACTGCAGAGATACCCTCTGAAAACTGCTGCTGTGTACCAAGCTTTTAGCAAGGTCCATAGGTAAACCCTATGTCTATAAAAAGGCACCATTACTAAATAATTTAGAGGAAATGCCTTTACTGTGTGAATACTATTTCTGCTTCATGCTTCAAATCATCTTTCCAAAAGAAGGAATAAAGAAAAAATGAGAGAGGAAAGAGAAACAGCCAAATGACATGGAGAATTGGGGTTGGAATAATATTATGCTTTTGAGTTTCACTGCAATATTAGACATCCACAATTCTAAATGAATTCCACCTATTTTCATCCCATATTGAGTACTGGCATTACGGTTCAGCACATCATGCAATAATATTTTGTTTGTTTGTATCACTGTAACATGGCTGCTTATAAAATAACTTATTTTTTAAGGAACAGATGTGTATGTTGAACAGTATGTTTTCCCAAGTATATAATGTTGAAGCAAATTCAAAAAAGTATATCTTGTATTTTAGAATGAAACCATTATATATATTATTTAAATAATTAGCATTAGCTAAAAAACAGCAGGAAAATGACAGCCCGTCTTTCCCCATAGATAAGACATTATTGGGCAGTGTCAGTGAGGCCTTTCTTGGCTATTCAGCCTCCCTACCTGGCTTCATCAACAGGTTTGGGGTTGGTTTAGCCCCTGTCTACAGGTTGCATCTCCTTTATATTTGGGCCCTTTATGGTTTCTAATCATTCATTCTGTGTTTCAATTCCACGCCAGCCTGCTAAATTCTTAATAACAGTCAGTACCTCTCAGGTTGAGCTTCCATTCATTTACATCTGATTGAGATATTCTAGCACAAACCAATTAATAATACAATACAATTACCTGCAGATCTTGGCAGGTATTATTTTCAAAATAGAGACCAATCTCGTGTGTCATTAAGAGTGGGGCAGCTGCAATACAAACAAGACAAATCTATCTATTGTTTACTACCTACTCGGGTTTTTTACCCAGAGGGCAGAATAAGAGAGGGAGGGGCAGAGGTCAGTGTAATTACCATTCACTCCTTCCTTGGAGTCAGACAGTGCTAAGACATGCGTTGGCAAATTCCATGGCAGCATCGTATATCACATTACCATAAAGCCCCAAAGAGCTAACCTTTGTTCAATTCCATTTGATTCTAAGAGAGGAAACAGTCTCACTGACAGCCTCATCCACCCTCAGTGTTTCATGAGTTTAGTTGTTTGTCTTTCAGTCTTGTGACTGCTCTTGCTAAAGATGTGCTATTCCAAAAATAAAGCGCCAGGGGACATGGGGGATCATTGAATCATCCTGGGTAGAATATCACATCATCTGGAGAGCGTCAAGGTTCAATCTCAAACTCTGCCTGAGTAAAAAGACAGTTGGTGTTGAAAATAATACACTGAGTTTAGCTCCAAGCCACCCTATAAACATGGTCTAATTCAATAATTGTATATTTCTATGGTTGCTCACATTCTGATTAACAGTTACATTGATTTATATTTTCTTCACAATAGTGTGCCCTAAAATTCACCTGAAAAGCAATCTCCATTTTGGCCTCTGTTGACGAACAACAAAGCGCTTGCATTTGCAGCATCAATACACTCTAACATGCCTGTTGACTGAAAATGAGAGCACCAGTGCTGACAGAATGTGAAATACTGTTACTGAGCAGAAGAGGCTTAGTGGCGATGTCTTCAGTCATGCTTAAAACCAATGGCTTTGGCTCTCAGTGGCAATCTTTAGGTGCCGCAGAAGGACAAATGTTGCTACATAGGATGAAAAACATTTAAAGATGAGAAGGGGCAAATTGTACATAAGCAGAGAGAAACGCATAGACGTGAGAAATGTAGACAACATAAACCAAAGGAATAAAAACACAGGAGTGGGCAAAGAGAGTGAAAGAGAGGCAAAGTGGAATGATTGAAAAAGAAATAAAGTAAGAAAGAAAGAAAGAAAGAAAGAAAGAAAGAAAGAAAGAAAGAAAGAAAAAGAGATCTGTGAATTTCCCCTTCCTCCCCTGAGACCCCCCTTGATGCCAAGCATTCATCATCCAGCCTCTAATATCAGTTATTCTGTGGCTCCTCTGCTTACAGCAGAATTAATTTCTGCTTTAATTACTCTCATCGGCGGAATGCTGATGAAGGAGAGGGACGAGGCATTCTGGGACTCGGGCCTCATTCCACCGCTTTAATTTGAATGAATTCCACCCGGAGACGCTGGCAAACAACTGGCAGCCGAGCCCCGGGAGCCACTCTGGGACTGCGCAGAAGAGCTGCAGCCATGGCCCCCACCAACCTAGCTACCTTGTGTGTGTGTGTGTGTGTGTGCGCTTGTGTGTGTTTTACTTGCCTGTGTGTATTACATGGAGCGCATTGATTGTGCGCAAGACTGAGCGTCGAAATGAAAAGGTAGGGAGAACACACAAGACGAACAAGGAGAAAAAACAGATTGATGGGTTTAGTGATGAGTGTGTATACAGTATGTGAGCATGTTTATAGTTTGTGTATGTGGGCGTGTGTGTGTGCATGTTTGCATTCATATACATGTATTCAGGAATATGGGGTGAGAAAGTAGAACTGCAAACGAGAGACAGTGAGAACAGATCCATATGGACACAAAACATATGAAATATGAACAACATCACTGACTGTGTAACATAAGTGTTGATTGGAGAGCAAAAAACATTAATAGTTAATTTGATTATTCCAGATATGGCACATCATACTCTACAACAAACCCCCAGTCCATGTATCATACAAGAACTAGCAGTATAAAAAAGGAAAACTATAAAATGACTGTATGAATAAGAACAGGCTGTGTGTGTAAGATGCACACAGTCTATGTTTGCATAATGAAAACAACTGCAGAAACAGTATAATATCACAGCAACCTCGTCAGAGGAGCAAAACGAGGGGCCATAATTGACTTTTCTCCAAGCCAGCTTGGTAGTTACAGAATGTAGCATATTGGATAAGGATTGTGATTGATTATGTGGGTCTGCCATACCGATTCGTTTGATTAAATGTAACCATGGGTTTCTTTTCCAAGTCCTAATGAAGCAGCAATTTGAAACTGAGAGACTGGAGGAGGCAGAGCCAGGCTGCCTTGAGCCCCACGACATCTATCTGTGTGTGTGTGTGTGTGTGTGTATGAGGGTTCATCACACAACATCCTGTCACTGTACCTCTTTTAGAATACAATAAAGGTGAAGAATTTTTTTTCAATCAATTAAGACAACTAAACAACTAATTAAAAAAACTCTTTCTGCTGCCAAAATAGCCTGACATAATAGCAAGAATGGAAATTCAATGAATAATTATGTGGCATGTATCTCTGCAGGGAAAACACACATTTCCCCTCACAGCAGAGTAACATAACTATAATTAATATGTATGTTGACATTATATATGAGGAAGATACAATCTGGGGTGAAATCACTTGAATTCACTCAGTAGCGCATTTTTATCATCATCCCACATAACACAATTCATCTACTCCAATTTTATGTTCTGAGCCATCCCTCCTCCAGTTCAGCAGAGGGCAGGGAGGTAGGTGGGTGTGCCCTCCACTGACCCTGAAACCTCTGGACAGGTGGGCGGTGGCCTACGTGCACTGTCCGTTTTGGCAGCAGCTCTCTTCCACTCCCCGGCAGGGAGCTCAGGCCATGATGAGCAGCTGGGTCGCAAACACTAAGCACATTAATATCTTCTTAATGATAATAATCATTATGGCATAAGCACCTTCCCCAAAGTGGGAAGGCTCACGGAATGTGCCAGAGTAGCATCGTCGTTAAGGTAAAAAAACGGAGATGAAATGACTCTTTTAATGGGCAGCAACTTACAGCCACCAGTATAATGCAGACACTAATGTAATAATGTGATAATGAGATACACCGAAGACATTAGGGAAGCCAAAAACTCAATGAAACCCGAGTGAATGAATAAATAAAATTTGTACTTGAAAATGGAGTTGACACAATTACCACTGCAGATATCCATTATACATACTGCATGCTAATATAGACTTGACTGTATTACAGATATATGTTTTAATTAGTACAAACTATCTCTGATGTTTTAAGGCCTTTCTGGAGTTACTGGAGTTCGTCACCACCTTGTGTCCCTGTGCCTTTGAATCCATGAAGTGCTACAGCATTTCCCATATACTCGCCTCATTTATTATAACTGTCAGTATTCACCTATCATAGGCCATTATGTGTCTCATCCGCGTTCATTATTGAAGCTAATGATCTGTTGTCCTCTCTGCTCCCCATTGAAAGAAGACTACATTAAAAGTCTCTTACTAACTTAATTAGTAATTATAAATGTTAAAGATTAATCAGAGAGTGAGTGGCTTAAGGTTTGCGTCTCTAGGCAGCGGTGGGACAAATGAAGAGACAAAGAGGCCATGTCGCTTCAGTGTTCACAGTCCACTGTCATGCTGGAAATGGAACGAGACATATGAAAAAATGGAAGTGTGATGATTTTATCTGTGTTTAAGCACTGTGTTTGCACATTAAGAGACACACAAAAATACAACAAAATATTATTTCAAATTTAAAAATATATCATGTATACAGTGAGAGCAGTGAGAATGTGCTTTAAGCAGTCTTAAATAGCAGTGAGAATGTGCTTTAAGCAGTCTTAAATATACAATTCTTCCAGCCAAATATACATTGTTGTTTCCTTTCTATAATCTACTACAAGCACTACTATAGCTGATATAATGCTGTTACAGGAAGCAGCATTTAATACGATAACCTATGATGCATGCAGTACTCACATTATCTCTTTCTAACAAGATGGAAATAGATCCCCTTAATTAAATCCTGGGTGTACACTAATTCCTTACTAAATCTGCACCTCTCAGACAATTCCACATTAGCAGCACCATGCACTCCAGTAAACATATAAGCATATTAACATTAAACCTTAATAACTAATAATGCTTTCATCTAGGGAGTTCCTGTGTGATTTCCATTAACATGGGGGGGAATCGCCCAGGACCATCTCCCTGTTTTCCGGAGCATGTTGACGTTCAAGCCGGGGGGGTAGGTACTCTTGGTGCAGGAGGGAAAACAAGGAGGAACTTCAGCTGTGCTGAGTTGTGGGACGGAAGAGATGCAAATTGCATTTCTGCCTGAACTTCAACCATATGTGTAAGAGAAAATGTTTAAATACAAAAAAATCAGTCAGAGGAGATGCACAAGGCTCTAAGTGAACCAATGAAAGAGTAAATAACAATGGACTATAGCAAAGACGAGCAAAGATTTTACAGTAAACAACGATGGGTATCCATTTCGTAGCTCTGGCCTCACTTTTAGAGGAGAAATGCCGGTGCTTTGACTGTTGAGCAGGGAGTCCTATCACACAAGACACACAGAATGGGGTGATGGTGGGGGGCTGGCCGGTGGCCCGCAGCACCTGAAACCTATTAGAGAGCTTTGGAACATTCCACAGGGTTCTTCCACTTTGGCCAGAGGGCATCGTAAAGGTCCTCCTCACATAGTGCGACTCAGACGCCAACAAACAACTAGCAAGGTGAAACACTAAAACTAGAGTCTGGTATGGAAGAGCGTGACATCTGAGTATATATATATATATATATATATATATATATATATATATATATATATATAGAGTAATGGCGCCGTTTTTATTTTGTTGCTTTCACCAGATCCCTAACTTGCCTGTGGTCCCAGCTGAAATGAGAAATGTGGTCTAAAGGTAATGATAATATTTTCTGCACTTAGATTCACAAGGTGTTTGTCTCCAGAAGGGAACACTATGATTAAAACATTTACCGTCGGCAAGCCAAGCAAAACTATTATCAACTTTTTATCAAATGGTTTGCCATCTGGACTTAAAACAGTAGGGGCCCAATAGTGCGCTGACACTAAAAACAAACATGCATAAACACACACACAACCTGCTGCCAAATTTCTTGGAGATAGCCTTATCTTCTCCGCTATGTGTGTGTGTGTATATATATATGTGTTTTAGTAGTACCAAGGCCCATCTCTTTGGCTGGATCTGTGTCTATGCCTCAGTGTTATGCTCACTGGGTTTAGCTCTATGGGTGTCTGTGGCCTCTCCTCTGGCCGCCCGTGTCCATTTGCTCTGCGGGTATGGCAGGCCTGAGCTGACAGATGGCCGCCCCTCTCCATTCCGCTCCAGAGTAACACAGTAACTGGTTTTTCCTCCGCCGTTGACCTTGCCACAGCCAGCCAGCAATCCAGGCTGGCACTCGGCCTGTCGAACAGGAGGGTAATGAAGTCCAGCGCTGCTCACATGATTATTAAGGCTTTGACGCTGGGGGGCCTTTCAGAACCCTATCCCCCTCCCCTCTCCTCCCCTGTCTGCCATTCACATAGCCAAGTTTGATGAGGATAGTAATTCGTTACATGGTACTTTGTAAAACCACCAATGGGCACCATAAAGAAAGCTAAAACTTTTTGGTGTACTCTTTTGGAGTCTGTTTGTATTCTACAACAAACCTCTCTACACCTATGAAGCGTAACAATTTTGAGAACAACATTGAGACTCTCTCCTATTCAGTAGCATATGATAGCTACTGGCGTCCCAGCATGCATGTCATTCCAAAAACAAACTAAGTAAGAGCCACTACACAAAGTTAGATCAAATCTGTCACACTGCTATTGGTGCTGACAACTTCTAAAAGCAATGCAGTTCAGCAGTAGCGCACCACTTCACTCTCCCTGTAATTCTCCCTTACCACAAGCATCTCTAGGCACGCTTGGAACCCTGGTCCCATCAGGGCCAAGCTGGGAATTGAGAGGTGTAGGTTGCAGCTCTGACCTTTACTATGGCAGGACTGTCTGTTTGCACTTCTCCCATAAGCCCCCCCCTCCAGTCAGACTGCTAAGCAACCCCATCAGACCAGGGGTGCGCATGCACCTACGGCCTTGGTGACTTCTCAGAGACCATGGGGAAGTGGAGTAATGCAGAGGTTAATTCTGATCATCCAGTATTTATGGGCTTCACTTTAGAACAAGGGTTGGCATTAACACTCTAAAGGAGACATCCCTCCTGTATATCAATAAAACATAGCCAGAAGCACAGGAAGAGCCTACCTTTATTCAGGTCGCCCAAGTCCCTGACTAGACTTGCAGAGAAGGTTTCAAAACGTACACCAGTGATTCCTTCATTAGATGATATCTTTAAATTCAAAGACAAAATGTAGGATTTATACAAATCTGTAACATTGTATCTAGCTTGTGACATTTATTGAGGTAATCATTCTAAAGCATAAAATGATCAGCTCAACAAATGAGCACAGCTCAACCAATCACTAAGAGGAATTTGTCCCGACATCACCATGGTGACATCAACCTACCAATTGCAATGCAGTAAGGGGCAGCAAGTGTTCGCTCAGAGTTTGTACAAACAGGCTGTATGAACTGAGAGCATCAGATATTTTCTCACATGTTGGCCTAGTCTGTGGAGTGTGGGGAAATGTCAGGAAAATCAATAGATAAGGACCACATCAGCCTGAGCTTGTCTGGCCTAGCAACAGAGCATCCCCATGGTGATGTCAATTACCCCTGCTTTACAACAAAAACACCAGGAAGAGCAAAACAGTCTCTGCAATGCTGTAAAACTTTTAATGCAGTCTCCTGGTTACATTGAGAACTTTGTACGAAACTTCTTTTTTTGTTTTCCATCCAGAGAGGTGTAGGTAACACAGTGAATGTGATAATTCTTTTGCAGCTCACTCTGTTTTCTATTCTCCTCATGAAGGCCACATTAGTCAGGGAGAGGTATAATGTAACGAGCAGTAAGGTGCGCATAATTGCATATTAGCAGCAACACACTTGGCTGCACGGGAGGTGACTGCGCTAACGAACAGAGAGGCATTATTAATCACCAATTAATAAAAGCAGGCAGATATCACACTCAGTATATGGCATGCATGGATTCCTTTGTTTCCACTGGCTGGTCCAAGCCTGTTTTCTTATTTATTTCATAAGATTGATCCTGTTCCTGTGCCGTGTTGTCTATTGAGTTCTGACTCTTATCCAGCCCCCTAGGAGTCAAACAAGGAGTGTTTGGCCATGTTTGTTAGCAGATTACATGTGTGTGTGTGTGTGTGTGCTCTATGAATGAGTCCCAGAAACTAAGGGAACATCAACAGACATACCCAATCAAAGAGTATTATAGGAAAAGAAACAAAGAAGGAAAATACCAAATTCTGTTTATGCACCAGGAGAAAAAATCACTTAATAGAGTAGTAAATGTGTTGCCACCAGGGCAGAGACAGTGATGGAGACCATGTAATCAACATACACTGGCCAGGTTGCTCTAGGGGCCGAAGACAATAGGATATGTGTCAAGGATAATTTGCGGCCTTTAGCAAGAAACAAAACAAGCCTTCCAGCTTCAAATACTGTTACAGTGTGCCTCCTGTCTGTTCCCCCACTGACAGCCAACACAGTATGTTTTGCTAGGTTGGAGCACGATTAATATGAAAATGTGAGCGCTACTGAGGCAGAGGAAAATGGAGCGATAGTGGACTGAGAGAGGGGGGAAAGGAGAAAGAGAGAACAGAGAGGAGGAGGAGAAACTAGAGGAGAGCTAAAGGCCTCTCACTCGCTCTCCTCTCCAGCTCTGTAACGGCCCACAGTGCCTGCTTCACACAGAGCGGCCAGCTGTACAGCAAATGTGCCTTTCCCTTTCCGCCCCCGAACCTTTCCACCCCTCCAGTGCCCCCCTCTGCCTGGGCCGACCAGGCCACCGGCTCCTCTCTGTGAGAGAAGGCTCCTCCCTGACTTGGCTTCAAGCTCACTGCTGTCACCAACCCAAAAAATCCGTAGAGGTGACCCCAAAAACACTTTTCTAGGATCTGTGGTTTGGTTTGTTTGTTTACAATTGTCCTTCTGAGCACTGCCACCTTGGCAATAGCTGCTTGGAATGGACAGGAGTGAGATGAGAATTGGATTGTAAGCAGATATAACAGAAAAGCTAAAACCCTTTTCACCTTTTAAAACCCTTTAAGACAGAGCCCACGCTTCAAAACATGTCAGGGCTCTGAAAATCCACATGGGGACATTTGAAACAGTGCGATAAATGGGCCAAACGTGCCCCCCATGAGGCTCCAAATGTCATAGTTTACAGTGGGGTCAAAGTGAAGCAATGGGGTGGCATGATGGCATGCTGATAAAACCAAACAGGCTTTTGTGTCAATGAAAGACCTTCAAAGGTCCTCTTAAAAAACACTTTGTGAAAGCACTGTGATTTAAAATATTTTATTTCCAATGCAATTACTACAGATCAAGATGGCAAATTGAACTGCATGACAGATTTGTTTTCTAATCTCAAAGAAAAATATAAATAAAAGGTTTGATAGTGACTGCAGCAGCTGAAAGCTGTATAAATCTGTGTGTCTCTAGAGAAAAATCGGACACCCTCAATTCTGTAAGTGAGCCATGCCAAAAAAACTCTAAACTAAAGAGTGGCCAGCTGTCTTCTGGCCTGCTATTAAATTGCTCCTTGGATGGTGGCGATATCATTTTTTTCTCCATAGGAGTATCACACCAGGTCCCCAAACAGAGCGACCAGCTGTACAGCAAATGTGTACTGATCCATCTGGGCCCTAGCAGGCTGCGGCCTCCATCTTAAAACACGTGGGGCCGTTCACAGGCTTGGCTTAGGCTGGTCTGCAACACACCCCTCTGCACCCATGGCCACCTCCTTCCCTTTCATTTACCTCTATTATCATAGTAAATGTTGAGTAGCTGGGCAACGGAGCTGCGCTTTATGTCTGAAACAGGACCTTCATCGTTTGAGTGTAATATCCGTGCATCAAAATGTGCTGGCAGACGTACAGAAGAGGCAGCCACGAGCACCTCGGACCGATCGGAGGAGGTGAGGGTGGAGGCTGAGTGCACTTGGTTTAGGGAGACTATTGCATTACAAAGGCAGCTAATATGGACTTGTCTGGGTGAGACAGGCTCAGGTTTTGTTGTTCCATACACTTAGCACTATGGTTATGTCACGGCACATCACTATATATAGAGTTATCAGTGTGAACTGACACCATGGAGCGGGGCATGGATGAAAACAACACCCCTATGAATCCAGCGTCTGCTCCATTACCTACGCTAATAACGCTGACAGCTGAGCGGAGATGACCCCAGCCCCCTGTTTCCCCTCTCCTGTGCAGATGGCCATTAAAAGGAGAAAGTGTCCCCTTTTCAGTAGAGAAGGTATTTAGAGCTTTTCCAAATGAGTACTTTTTTTTTCAGTTTTTGGCCCAAATTGGCATTGCAGTGATTACAGGCTGGATTGGATTTAACCCCATTCTACATTAAAAGAGACCAATTCTTCATATATATATATATATATATATATATATATATATATATATATATATATATATATATATATATATATATAATATATATATAGTCAAATATGTTTTCTTTATTCAATTTGGTTTCATATTTGTTTGTTTGTTTTACAAATGCAGTCACTTTTTGACAACTTCATATTCCTACCAAAATTACAATGAGTTTTGTTTTCACCATATTTTAGAAATCATCAAACGAATGCATCTCACAGAAACCCTTTTGAGAAGTCTGATGAAACCTGTGATCATGTTGAATACAAAGCAATGGCATATCAGAGAAGTAAGACATCAGACAATAACCCAATCACCTATCCTCCTGTTATCTTAAGCTGTCTGAATTCCACTATTATGGGGAAACTGTGTGCTTGTGCGGCTGACAGACATAAAATAACCAGTAGGGGGGTTTGTTTTCTACCCTCCCAGTGTGCTCCGTGCCTGCCTTTGCGAGAGAAAGGACTAATGCTGGCATGGTACTGTATTAGGCACCCCCAGTAGAATAGTGGGTGAGCAGATCGCAAAGATGAATACAAAATACACACCTACACACTCTCAGCTCGTCTCTCTCCTTTGCAAATACACCGAAGCATCAAAATCACAAATCACATGCTTCTGATTGTTTATGCACAAACAGTGAGTCCCTGATAGAATTGCCTACCGGTCCTGATAGAATTGCCCACCGTGTTTAAATTCACCTGCGCCTAGAAGCGTGTCCCAAACAGAGAGGCGGTTTGGTTCCAGATCAATGAGTCTCTCTCCCACTGAAGACAACAGATAATGCAGTGTAATGAAAGAGCCGCCAAACGAGCTGAATAAATGAATGAATAAAGGAACGTGAGACTGGAATTCAGACGCCTACTTACTGCAGGCAAGACAACCTGTTTTCCAATTGTCTGTTCTCTACAAATTATTCTGCCTGCATACAAATGACAACCAAAAGTAAAGACATTTTGAAAATGTGGAGGTTCGTCTTACACCAGCACTCTTTCTTTAGGAATCTTGTGAAAGAAAATGAGAAATTTGGAATAAATTTGTGATACATAAGGTAATAAAATCAAATATCCATTTTTTCAGTTTATTTGACGTCATTAATGCAGCGAGCATGAAAGTATTGTATTCAGATCTCAGTCATCAGAAAGACTGCTTAAGTGAGGAGGCACAATAAACAAACAAACAAAATAATGTACAGTAGCAATGTGGAGATTTTTCAAAAACTATGGAATAATATTTGAAATTTTTGTTTGAATAAAATCTGTTTTGGTATTTTAATATTTCATTAATCTGTATATTTCCACTACTTCAAACTACCTCCATACAGAGTGGTTTGAAGTGGAGAGATTCTGCTCCACAAGCATGCACACATACTATATTATACCATTCACATGCATGGGGAAATGAATACGATGGGTTTATAAATGCACAACACTGGGGATGCAGTTGATGGTCAAAATATTAAAATAATTCCACCTATTTGGTGATGTGATCCAGATACTTGTGAGCCTGAATGAGACAGGGTCAAATATTTTATTACATATATCACATCAGTCCTTTGTATGTGATTCACCTTTTTAAAAAGTATAAAAAGACTATGCCTGAAATTTATTTAAAATTACCAAATACTAGTTGTGAAATTTGGTGAAATTCCTGTGATGATTTGTAAATTGTTTCGATGATGATCACATAAAATCATTCCCTCTAATATTTAAACACCTAAAAGCCACATTGATTAAATGTATGCTACAATGTAGAAAAAAGCATATTTACATAGATATTACACAACAAGCACTGTTTTTATGACTTTGTTCCAGGAGTGCAACAGAGACCAGACAAAAAGAGTTATCTCCTACCCAGCATGTGGTTGGCCACATGGACTTGGATGTCCCATTCACTGTAAAACACCATCTGACATTTGATGCACTGGTATGTCTTCTTCTGGAAAACAAGACCAAGAGGAAAGGGATTATTATAATAAACTTTAGATAAAAAAAATATATTACACACTAGAAGTCACTTTGTTTTACCAATTTAACATAGCAATACAAAAGAAATTGTGAACCTCAGCATATTTTCATGAACTATTCAACCCCATTCAATACAACACTAATTAACAATACCTCTTCAGTTTGTGAGGGACTGGCTCTGGGCATGGGGGACATCTGGGGGGTCTTGAGCTGCCCGCTGTTGCTGTCCCCAGCCTGTTCCCGATGCACTGTCTGGACATGGTTTTGCAACTCTGCTTCAGACTCAAACTTCACATTACAGCTGGAGCATCGTGTCTTGGCAGCGGTTGATGAGGATGTGGAAGAGGATGAAGATGAAGAAGAGACAGCTTTGCCTTTCCCGTCTCCAGGGCTAAGACTCTCCCCCTGGATCCATGCGGCTGTAGTTGTTGCTGGAGTGGTGGCGCCACCATGATGCTGCTGTTGCCTTCCTCCGTTTACTGTTGGACTGGAGCTCTTGGAGCCAGCTACTGTCACGCAGGATGCACAGAGTCCGTAAGGCAGTCCGTTGATGTCCAGCTTTACCAGGTCTTGTTTAGACCGGAAATCTTTCAGGCATGAGGCGCACTTGAAAGGTTTTTGGATATGTTGTTGCTGCTGATTATGAGAAATTATATTGCTGCGGCCCATGGGTTGGTGGTTGCCGGACATAGTCCCTGTCTTTTGCATGTGGAAGGTACCATGAATCTTGAGCTCCAATGTAGAGGTGACTGTCTGCATGCACACAACACACCGGAAACCTGTCAGGGAGTTCCTCAGGTCAGGGTGCATCTGGCAATGCTCCAGGAAGTCCTCCTCACTATGCAGTGGCATCTTACAAATGCGACAGCTGCCTGTGTCCAGACTTTTGCTATGGGTGACCTTGTGCTCAGTCAGGGTGAGCAAGGAAGGGAAGCGCTCCCCACAGATGGGGCACATATAGTGTTTGACAGGTCCAAGGTGGGTCTGCATATGTTCCCTCAGCCCAGCATCAGAGAAGAAGGTGCGGGAGCAAACATTGCACTTGTGGTTGCCCTTGATCATTTCAGCTTTCCTTTTCATCATGGCACTCTCACCAGGGCGTATATTGTGGTCCCTCAACTGGTGGTTAGTGAGGAGTGAGTCCATGGTGTAAGATGCCCCACAGATGTCACAGCCATACATGGGGTCTGCAGTGTCCACCTCTTCCTCACTTCCATCATGGCTGTTCTGAGACTCCACCACAGGTCCAACTGCTGCCCCTGTACCATGACTGTTAGTTAGGAGACCATGTAGTTCAGCATCTTCTTTAGGTTGGCCTTCCCCACCACTTACAGTAGAGCCATTGGCACCACAGTTCTGTGCCTTTCCCTCAAACACACAGTGTTTCTCCCTCAAATGCTTCTCCAAAAGGACAATGGCATGGAAGGCCTTACTGCAGAAGCGACAGTTATACTTCTTGCTATGGGTAGTGATGTGGCACTGCAGCTCCACCTCTGTGCCAAAGGACTCCCCACAAAAAATGCAGCGGTGGGCACGGCCCTGGTTTTCCAGATGGCTGTGTTTGACATGTAGCTGTAGGTCAGTCTCATGCCTGAAGTCCCAGTTGCAGGAGGTGCAGCGATACACCTTTTTCTCATTGCTGTGCTTTACAGCCAGGTGGAGCTGGGTAGACACCTTTGAGTCAAACACCTCCTGACACAGAGTGCAACGAAAGAAAACAAAGGTATGCATGTCAAGTAGGTGCTTCTGCAGGTCATCCACTGAAGTGAACTGCTTGTCACAGCTCTCACAGATGTAATAAGTGGAGGTAATAGTAAAGTGAATTGTCACATGCTTCAGCAGGGACTCTTGGTTGGGGAACTCTTTGTTGCACTGTGGGCAGGTGAGCTGAGGTTGCAGGCCATCCAGATGAGTTTTTAGGTGAGTCTGGAAAAGGTCTAGACTGGTATACTTGGCTCCACACTGGTTACATATGAACTCACTGGTAGTGCGTGAGGCTGAGCCACCTTGTTTCAGCATGGTGTGCTCCACAGATATTGGAGAAGAGGGGCTGAGAGTGCGCAGGGATTTCTTTCCATTGTTGATGTAGTTCAGTGCCAGTGGAATGTTCTTGTGATTCTCCTTGATGTGCTTGTTGAGCTTCAGAACACTGTTGAATATGGGGGAATTGGTGCAGTACGAACAGGAGTACACCTCTACTATAGACTCTTTGGGTGTTACAGCCAGAGGAGAGTCAAAGCGCAGGCTTCCCCCATCACAGTGAGTCTGACGAACATGCTCCTCCAAGGTAGCCTCTGTCAAGAACCCCATGAAGCATTGGGGGCAGAAGAAGGCATTGCTCTCCTTTGCCACAGGACTGGGAAAGCCGTGGGAGCAGCGAATGTGTTCCTGGAGTGCGTTGAGGTCACTCAATACCTCAGGGCAGAAGTTACACTGAAGGAGGGCATCAGGCAAGCTGACCAACAGGGCAGCATGGTCTTCTGCATTGTGGACCTGCTTAAGATGTTCATTTAGATTTAATAAAGATGGCAGAACCTCCAAACAAAATTGGCAAGTATGAGCCTGCTCTGGCTTGTCCAGATGCATGGTTCGCAGGTGAATTTGAAGCACAGCCAAACTGGAGAATACTTGCTTGTTGCAATAGATGCAACTGTAGGAGACCTTAGGCTGTTTGGGGGCACGTCCTCCCATGTCTGATGTGTTCTGAGCAGCCCTCTTTCTCCTCCCCCTTGTCTTGGGCACAGGTGGTGCTGTCTCCACCATTGTGGAGCTGTCGACAGAGATGTTGGAGTCAGGAGTGGTGCTAGAGACAGAGGTGTAGCCCACAGTCAGCAAAGAAGGGCTGTTGCTATGGTTACTAGATTCGGGGAGCTGGTGGATGTCCATGTGAGCATAGAGGTCCTCAACAGACAGAAAGTGCTCAGAGCAGATAGCACAGGTGTGGCCCTTCCTGTCTCGGCTGTGGGCCTGGTCAATGTGGGTCAGCAGGGTACCCTCGTCACTGAAGGGCTCATGGCAGTAAATGCACTGCAGGGTGGCACCCAGGCCTCCATCCTCTGATGGAGAGCACTCAGGGTGGCACTCGGCGATGTGCCTCTGGAGCTCCTCTGGGACATCAAAGCCCTCTTCACAACGACTGCATTTGCGAGTTTCTTTCAGCTTCCATTCATCAGATCTAGAAAGGCTTGAGCTGCTGCCGTCTTTGCCCCTTTCGTGTACTTGCATGTGGCCGTGGAGAGAGCTGGAGGAAAGGAAGCCTCGGCGGCACACAGGGCACTTGTGGGGTTTGTTAGAGGCGTGAGTTTTCATGTGGATTTTGAGGTGATCACTGCGGGAAAAGGCAGAGTCACACTCTCCACAGTGGTACTTCTTATCACCGGTGTGTAGCTTCACGTGTCGATCTCGACTGCGCTTGTGCTTAAACAAGCGACTGCAAAAGGTACAGCTGAAAGGTAGTTTATCACCGTGGCTCTGTTCGTGACGCTTAAGGAAGCTTAAGCGGCTAAAGGACTTGTCACAGAACTGGCATGGGTATGGCAGGCCAGGGCCCCCTTCATCCTCCCCAAAATCATAGTCCTCGCAGTGTCCTGGAGAAGTCTGATCCTTACTGGAGGGAGATGATGCTGGCCAAGAACATGATGGGTCATCCTCAAGATCACCACCGTCTGAAGAAAAAAACAGAAAGAGGGACAAAAAAAAGAAAAGAGGGAATCAGTGGTAAGTCAATAGGAATAAGATGGGAGAGAATGACAGAGTGAGCAAGAGAGGTGTTTTGTAAGACTTTCACTCTTTCAAATAGAAAAGGTGGGCCACCGTGGTGTCATTTGTCGTAGTAATGATAAGGTTGTGGTGAATACATTTAGAATTCTTTGCAACAATTTTTTCTTCAGTGGAAATAATACCTCTCCTTAGGTGTTATCTAGAAAGTTACACTTAAATATGCAATTTAAAGTATAATTAGAGAAGAGAATAAGTGGAAATACTTTTACCGCAATTAACCTTGTATGAGGCCATGTAATGGCTTAGCCCACTGTGACTCAAAACACAATCTCTTTGACATTTAAAGCTAACACAAGACAATGAGTGTACTTTAGGACGTAAGCCCGGCATGAGGTAAATTAGAACATTTCTATTATTCCTGAACAATTACTAGAACATATTTGAAAAATAAGAGCCCTTGAAATGACCTTAAGACGAGAAAAAAACTGGGAAAAGCAGTTTTCAAGGGTGAAAGGGAAGATTAAATGTGCAATTTAGACCACAGCTATGCATAGCCATTAGGAAGCATCCACTGCAAAACAGATGATTTTCATGAAACATGGGTTTTTCAGAACATCAGTCAATAGATATCAGATTATAGAATATGCATTATTATCATATTTGTCTGTGTGGTCTGAGCTAAGCCATGAGGCAACTGATACAGGATGGATGAATGTGCCGTGTGCTGATGCAGAGGGGGGCACGAAGGGGACAGGGAAACGGATAGAGGAAGACAACCGAGTGGCTAACCATCTCACTCAAGGACAAGCAGGTGCAGAGAATGACCGGTGAACACCAGTCCACTGACAATGCAACACCCATTTGTTTTACAATCACTTTATGTGTCCCTTTTCAAATCGCCGACATTCCATTCCCCTGGTTCACTGCACAGTGATATGAATGGAGAACACAGAACACCACTTTCCACAAGTTCAAAAGGTTACAGACCACTTCTTCCCGCTGCCGAATTCTAAGTGCTGTGAACTTCCTTACCTAAATAAAACAAAGTAATCCCAACCCCTTCAGAAAAAAAGGTGTCAAAAGGCCAAAACTTGGAATGGGAAAAACAAGAGGAAACTGCAAAGATTTATGAGAGGGACGAAGGAAAAGCACAAGCTCTTTCCAGGATTCAACCTGTACTCTCCTTCAGCTGACAAATCTAAATCTCTCTATCTCTCTCTCTCGCCCCCATTCTGTTGTTTTTGCTGGCAGATCTGCCCTTTGTCAGGATATCATGGCCTCTCTGAGCACTTACCCCCATCAGGGCCTATCTTCAGGAAACAGATGGGGTCGGAGGCCATTCCCTTGCCCCTCCAAACTGCTGAAAGCGGCACATTGAGAGCCCACCTCCACACCGTGGCCCTCCCGGAAACCTCCCACCCCTGGCAAGGCGCCCACTCTGCACACACATCTAACTCAAGAAGCAAACCTTGCCTGATTTACTCGCTTTATCTCTCATACATGTCTCAATGTTTTCT
Source organism: Sander vitreus (assembly GCF_031162955.1). Lineage (NCBI taxonomy): Eukaryota > Metazoa > Chordata > Actinopteri > Perciformes > Percidae > Sander > Sander vitreus. The sequence continues at coordinate 12,653,904 of NC_135866.1, forward strand.
CTCTCTCTCTGGTTTGAGGGAGGATGGGTGACTCAGTGCTATGCCCTCCTCCACAGAGGGGGCGGATCTGCCCTCACTCACACTGCCTCCCAGGGTATAGGAGAAGAAGACAGTGCAAGAAGAATGACCCCAGCCAATGCCTTACAGTCAAACATACTGGCTTGGAGACAATAATATAAAACAAACAAATAAATGGGCATGTATACAAGGCTAAATTAAATTCTACTGTCTTAAATGAGGATGTCTTTGCCTTAAGACATTACTAAGCTGTCAGGACAACATCATTCAATTTTTTTTGGTTTGTTTACTCGATGTATATTATTTATTTAGTGCCTCAGCTCCAATAACACACATACATAAAGCCGTATCTGTGGGGGACATGTGGGCGTCGCAAACATTGGGTAAATAGCTTTGTTATTATTAGGTTTGTGAAATATTTTAGAAACTGCTGTATATTAAAATAATACCATTACAATTACAGAGTAATAATGTAATTAATTTGCCTCTGAATTGCACCTATTGTACTATTCAAGGTATCATCAATTTGACTAAAATATGTTGTATGTGTGCTGGACCAAAAACTCAGAATTTCTGCTTTCAGCAGTCACTTAGTCCTTTGTCTTACTGTATTGGCCAAAAAATGCCTGATTAAAAAAAGAAAAAAATGAAATCTGTTTTAGAGCATTCAGAGCTAAAACTAAATTTTAGGTACAATTGACCCTCACAGTCAGACTTACTACAGTTTTCCTGTCACACGCACACACTCTGTAATATACACACAAGAGAGCATGAGTGCACACCCTGCACACTCACTCACAGTAACAAACATATAGATGTGCACACACACATGTACACATAGCATACACAGATACAAGCGCAATGGCCGAAACAAGTGTGTGAACAACTGTAGATGAAAGAGCAATCTTCCTCAGGAGACCTCAAGAGGAAACAGAAAAAGAGACTTGTTTTTTTCCTTCTTCACCCAGACAAGAAATGCCCAGGCCTCAGCAGCAGCCTGAGTAAATAAAAGAGCGGGCCTTACTTCCCTGTCTCTCGGGCCGGGGGCCTGTGCACGCCAGCACTCTCTGTGCTGCTGCCAAAGGGGATGCTGGGGCCTGAAAAACTACACCCTGCAGCTGAAGGGCTGTCTTTGTTGGTCTGCCAAGGCCTTCCTGAGCATCCTCCAGCCAACAGCCTGTCACGTCCTGGGAGGAAGACCTCCATCTTAAGGCCTGTCCCTCTCTGGGAGTTCTGTCCCTACCCTCTCCTTCTTTCTCTTTTAAATGTCTCCTATATGGAACAAAACAACCTCATTTGGAGAGCTCCTATAGGGGATGGCATAAAATGTGCCATAGCCATATTTACTAGTAAGATATAAATTCAGCCTTAAGCTGCAGTGCATGAAAACTTTTTTAAGAAATAAAGAAAAGAAGCATAGCTTAGTCAAGTTCAATATATCCATATATGTAAGGTTAATAAAGACATTTGAAACAGCTTTATACAAATTATTGAGTTTTTTTCTTCTTTTTCTGCAAGTAACCACTAAAGATTCCCCCTTCACACGCAGGTCTCAGTTTCCTCTAAGCCAGTCTGAACTGCTCTTTGTGCACCACTTCCTCTATGTTCATTTATAGCACCCTTTCCCAGAGTAAATACTCCTGTTCAAACAAGCTCCTTAATACTGGGAACAGGTAAGTTTGCCATTTCTGTACACAGCGGCACAACTTTTAAAACCCCTGTAGAATGTTTTGATTTATGCAATTAATGGAGCCTATTTGAGGTTTAGCAAGATATATGAATATATTTTTAAGAGAGTAAGTCATTAATTTTCCTGATGACACTGTTTCCCTTTGGACTATTATACATATGGTGGAAAATGTTGTCTCTAAATTTTAAATGCTAAATAATATGCATAATTTGAAAAAAATTATTACAATTTAATTCTTGTAGACATTTACCACTCTGTCATAGTGTGAGCTGTGCGCACGATCGGAAAGAAGGCTAAATACAATTTTCGGCGCTTATTCTTCACACTTTTGTTGCAAAAATGCCAATTATGTATACATTCCAGACTAAAAGAGGTATAATTAATTATCATGTTAAATGTATTAGGGCTAAAGCTAAAGGATGTTTGGTGTTACATTTGGTGGAATTAATAAAGTCCTTAAAACATAAATGGCTTTTAGCCAAAATACCATAAAAATCTGAAGCAAAATTATTGTTACCCTCATACTCAGACCCACCTGTCTGGCCATTTTTAAATGTTGTGAAATCTTTTTACAACCACCAGTGCTACACACTGATGTCTTCAAACTAAAATAAAAGACCTTTCACTGTAAAATACCACTAATACCACATTTTCATTGTCGTTGATTTAGTGTAAAACTATAGATTCTAAAGATATTCTGTGAAGTTTGTATTTCAGTTGGATGAAAATAGCAATGATTGCCCTGGGTCTTTTGTGTGTTGTGAAGCACTTTGTAGCCCATAAAGTACAATAATTACATAAATAAATAAAGTTATATTTAGATAACTACTTACCCACTTCCATTTTTTTATCAGAACATTTTACATTTGTTAGCATGTTTTGCCCAAAGCTCACTCCTAAACATAGTGCTTACTAAACATGCATTTGTGATTCTATTGTTTTTAACCCCTCCTGAAACCTTTCAGGGACCATGGATTTGGAAATAACTCACTGCTGGTGCCCGTACTTTTGTGTCCGAGGTCCTGGAAGCAGTTCAAGATGGCTTATCACTGCCTAACAGCAACGGAGTACACCTCTTCTATTTAAGAAGCCAAACTCTTATCCAGGTCCAGGACCTTATCTTATCAGAAAAGTGTTTTTGCTATCACTCATCTGCCACTTCTATAGCAAGCTAGACTTTGTTCAAAAGCCATTCTAGTGAAGCAAAGCATGGCCATGTTTACAGCAGCCAAACCTCATCTTCTTGTGTGTTGTACTAGAGATCTGTACATAGTGGTTGTCATAAGAGATGTGTTTATGTTAGTGTATTTGTGGCACATTGGGGATTGGGGATTCAATGAATAAACAAAAAGCTGACAACTTGTCTGATGTAACACTATGACCCTACTTCATATTCAGAGAGGGGATCTTTTTACAGTTACTGTGAAAAGTAGTGAGCCTCTCCCATGAGACAATGCATGTGTCATCTCAACACTTTTCCTGTTCTGATGCCCAAATAGCAATGTGTGTCTGAACAACACACTATCATGTACGGCCCTGTTTATGACACAACCACTTAAGATCTAATAGAGGAGGTGGTGAGATAATTTTTTACATTAGCTAAGCCTCCAATCTCCCTGACTGAGACAGAGAGGGGTGGTCGATTTTTTGGGACTAATTCCAGTCAGATGAACGATTCAGGACCGAGAGCTTAGAGGACACAGAGCTGTTGGAGGAGGCCCAGGGCTGGGCTTTACTCACAGTAGTCTTGCTACATCCCTGTTTTAAGACATCAAATCCAGTCAAAATGAAACACTGATAATTCCCAGTAGCTGTCAACTAAAGTGCCAGGTGGCTAGACATGACTTTTTGCACCATGCAGCTGATTAACACACACAAATACGCACAGGTAGAGGAGCTGCTATTTACCATGAGACACCCAACCTCAGATATAAGTATTGTATATGTGTGTGTGTGTGTGTGTGTATATGTGTGTTTGTGTGTGTGTGTGTGTGTGTGTGTGTGTGTGTGTGTGTGTGTGTGTGTGTGTGTGTGTGTGTGTGTGTGTGTGTGTGTGGGTTTGCGTTGTGTGTATACTCAGCCTGTCTCCCTCTTATCCCCCTTTTTTTTCTTAGCAAACACAATATGTTTTTTACACATCACTGAGAAATGTCAAGTCCCTCCCCCCCTTGCTACAGATCAATCAAATCCACTATGCTACAGGATGAGAAGGAGGGGTTGTGTGAGACGACTGAGAGGAGCAGCGAACAAGGCTGCTATCTTTTACCAAACAAGGTAGAAAAACAGTAGATGAAATAAGGATTCACTTCCCGGGGTTTCATCAGTGCCTTAGCAGCGAGTTGCTCTGGCCTAACATCATGTACACAACACATTTCCACACACACTTGGAGGAGAAATGCGCACATACCCAAAACTGCAGTCAATGGGGATTTTTTTCACACAGGGCCTGACACAAAGAGCTGGAACATCAAGCGCTGTCCTGACTCTGTGGTCTGGGTGTCCATTATTCTGGCCCTCATGGCTCTGTCTCTCAACCATAGGGAAGCGGAAAACTGTCAACTACTTTGTCCACATTACCCACGTCCCCCAGCTCAGACAGGAGCACTTGGTCACTGTCCCAGAAATCACAGTGCCCCAGTGGTGTCCCAGGAAAGTTAGACAAATGGAAGGCCAGAGGAGGAAAGTAGGGCGGCCAGTCATCCTTTACTAGGCTTTTTCTTTCCATGATAGTGAGACACAATGAAAAGTGGAATTCCATTACTTATCGCAGAGATGTGTCCCTGCTACACTGATGTCTTTCCATCAACATGGACAAACTGAAATCAGTACTAATGATGACAATCAATAATAATGTTTCTTGAAATAATGCCAGGCCTCTAAAATGACGGAGGATGTTTGTGCTTTGGGCAGGATCTGCCTCATTTTTTTTCTGTGAAAATCTGCATCATGTAACAATCCATAACCGCAGTGTTTGAACTCTGAAAGCATGCCAGAGATGACTTACTGCCGCGTAACACATTTCCTATCCTCTATAACAACTGCATACTATTACATTGAGGTCACTGAGGTCAGCAACACACTAGCAAACACAACATATGAATGCCAGATAACAAAAGAATAGGGATTTAAAGTTGCTGTTAATAATATATTTTACTCAGTTGTTTTAGAAATATTATCAACATTTCATTTGGACAAATGCTTAACATAAAAACACAAGTTTTTCTTTTGTCATTAAGTTTGGCCCTGCTTGCTGTTTGTTGTGTATTTGTTTGTAAGAGAAACAAGTGTTAAATCAGAGCAGGGCAAAGTCACAGAGACAGGGTTAACAAGAACTGTCAAGAGGGCTTCATTTTGATGCTTGCTTTCAAAAAGTAAACCTTTTTTTCAAAAGAGAAAAAGAAAGACAAGTAAAGGGAGACATTTAATTACACCATTATTCAGGAAAGGTGGATTTGGGGTGCAGTGGGTGGGCTTGGGGAGGACTAATGCAGATGTCTGGATTTGAAGTGTTTGAAATATTAAAAGTGAATCACACTGGGCCCAAAATACACTTCACAGCATGCATGTCATTACCTCTGTGACGCTGCATATAGCGTTTTTACATTAGAAATACATGTGTTTTAATTGCATATCACTGTGGCAAAACTAAATTAGTAACGTGGAATAATTGAAGCGGTCAGTATGTTATACAGTATTCACTCATAGGTTTATAACAGGCAGGCGTATTAAGCTTTGGCGATGAGCGATTCGACCTAACTGTGCTGCGATGAAAGATGGCAAGAGGTTGTGTTTAGGATGTAGGTGGAGCAGTTTGTGATGAGGGGGTTATGGTGTCATCTCCTGTAAAACTGAGTTGCAGGTGGTGTGGAGAGGAAGGACAGTTGACCACTTCAGGTAGGCTACAGCACAAACAGGAAGGAGGCTGTTCCCCAGGTCTTGGCTGGACCAGCAGCCACAGTGAGCCTCCCAGGGGGAGAAAGGAGGATGACAATCTGTCCCCCAGCATGCCCCTTCACCGCCTGCCTCACTGCACTGGCTCTAAGGGAGTGCTGGGCCAGGCGGGACTGGGCTGGGCTGGGCTTCAATCAGCAGGGGAGCCTGTGTGTGTGTGTGTGTGTGTGTGTGTGTGTGTGTGTGTGTGTGTGTGTACGGCTCCCTCAACACTGCGGCAGACCAGGCGCAGGACCCAGTGGACAGTCAGCTAGCCAGTCAGTCAGTCAGCCAGCCACTGTGAGGAATGCTGCAGCACTGTGCTTTACTATGCAACGACTCTATTAATATTTCTTCACTGCGCAAGAGTTTACTTGGATGCTCTTTTATTTTCCCCGACTCTTAGTTACTCACGGAAATTTGATTTATGTGATCAGCTTGGAGAAGAAAAAAATGTTGTGCGCACAGAAATATGCTGAGTTACTGTATGGTTGCTTCATTAAAATAGGGTTTGCTCTGCAAGTTTCAAGAGGTGCTATCCATTACTTAAAAACACGCACAGCACACACATGAATTCGGAAAATAGGGTCTAATTCTTTTTAATCAAACTACCTCATAGTGACCCATAAAACTTGGGCTAGACTTCAACTTACAATTATTTCACTTTTTAAGGATAACTTCAGACACTTGGATCTACATTTCAGTACACTGGGAATATTTTTGAAAAAGGGCAGTTAGTCTGCCAAATGCCCATAAATAAAACCTTATATCAACACCTCTTTTTTTCTTTTCTACAGAGGACGGCAAAAATCACTTGCATATGGATAAACAACCCGAGATTCATGTGTTAGCTTTAGCATTAGCATTTATCGGAAAAGCTTGACCATGCCTCTTCACCCTTGACCTTTGGTCCCCCTGATTAATACACTGTGGCTCTATTTGATATCTCCTTAATGCCATCCCAGCTTGTCAGTGGTAAAACAACTGGAGACAGCCCAGGAGGGAGAAGAAAACATGCATCTTGGAGAGGAGAGCGGGAAGAAAAACAAGCATCAACTCAAGCAAGACGATGTATTTTCATGCATCCCTGTCTTAAATGTCAAGATTTCTTAACCCTCAGTGACTGCAGCGCTGACACCTCTCCAAGGTTCAACAGAAACCGCATTCATTAATAATTAGCTTAGCTGCGAGAACAGGGAGTGAGACTGAGAATGAAAGAGCGAGCGAGACGGCTCAAATTTAAACTTCTCTTCTTTCCTGAGAGAATCGAATTTCACTACTAAGTTTTTTTCATTCTTCTTCATTTCTTGTTTTCCTGGTGTGTTGGCCAGATTCCCGCAGGCGGCCTATGAACGAGCGATGCAGACGTCGCATCAGCCTCGCTACTCCCTCCTCTCCTTAATTATGGCTCTAATACCCTCCAGATGAATAAACATCTTCATCCCCTCTCTGTTAAAGCCAGAAGGCTCCTCCACTCTCGAATCCAAGAAAGGGGGGAAGAAAGAGAGAAGGAAATGAAGAGTTGAAGAAGCACAGGAAAAGGATGACAGATGGAAGGGTGGATCAATGTCGAAATAAACCAACAGCAAAGTAACAAAGCCACGGCAAGATTTTCTGGTTCTTCCCCTAATTCGTCTGATCTATTTCCCTCTCGACACAATTATCACAGTCCTCCTAATTATTTTTTCTTCTTTAACAGATTTCTAATGGCAGGCTGTCTTTTTTATGATCATGTTTGTAAAGTGGAGGTTTTGCGAGCTGTTGTGCAACCTTGTCGCCTCAGACTGTGTCCACAGACTGCACAGGAAGGGGGAAGGGGGCGGAGAGGGAGGAGGCGGGGGGTTGTCTCTGGAGAATAGGCCAGGCCCCAGACCAGCACTTCCCTGGCCCAGTAACTGTGCCAGAATACTCATGACATGTGTGTACAGTATGTGAGCGCAAATGGCAGACAGATTTAGAGGTTTGCTTTGTTTCCCCTTCTATTGTTTTCTGCCGGTATCCAGGCAGCTCATCATCATATCTTAATACTACTAAGTGTTATGAAAACACCGACACACGCACACAAACATGCACACGCTTCACAGAATGAAGCAGTTCCTTCGCTGCCCTCACCCTCATCTTCATTTGCAGGGATGGAATATGAGGCCTGAATACAACCAGACAAATGACTACAGGGTATTTTACTTATTCATCATCATCACTTCACATTGATTTATTCCTGTTTATCTATTTATCAGTTGAGAAAAACTTCCCCCTCAATTGTTTTTGCTTAAAGTTTGCATGCTGACGTACTTAGTGGAAAACTTTCAGGGTCACTGTAGAAAAATTCCTAAAACAGATCATTGAGGTCCATCCTTACCCTTAGTCTTGCATTGCCAGACCTATCTCCACAGCGCTGTAAAGTAAGGTCTGGCTACGCAACAGATACAGTCTACTGTAGGATAGGAGGAGAAAATGCTCTGGGTTGTTTGAATTTCTTTAAACCAATCACAATCGTCTTGGGCGGCGCTAAATTCCCGATGCAGCAACGGTGGCTCTGCAAAATTGTCTCGGGAAGGAAGTTGTTTTGGTGGAACATTTGCCCCCAGCAAAAGAAAATGCCACATACAATATTAAATGAAGGTAACCATTTTTACAGTACCGTACAGAATACAGTAACGTGAGCTATATAAATTAGCTGGATACATGGTTAAACGTAATTTGCTCTTACCAGTGTATCGACGTATGTGCTTAGCCCTAGCAATCCCCACCAATCAGTCCCAAAACGTCCCAGATAGACAGTAAATGCCGTAAACATATTACTTGTCTTTACAATGATTTCCCGAAATAACCAAGCAGGCCTGCCTTACTGCACTAATCAAATTTTCAAAATTTGACACTTTCAGCGTGTAACGTAAGCTTGCTAGCTCGGAAGTTGTTGTTGTTGTTTCCCGTAGTGAAAGGATTTTGACACACAGATAGTAGCAGGGGACGGGAGACGCGCTTTGCTGGATGTCCGGCTTGTCAGGCATATCCTTGCAATTTACTTCCATTGATCCAGACCATCTTACCCTAAATATCCTCCTATCACCCCAACACCTCAATGGATACTTCTTATTTCCCTATTTACATAGGCCCAGCACTCCTTGGCTTAGTAACCATTTACTTAGTTACACACCACCACCTGGGAGCCTATTTATGTCTCTCTCTGGAGAGGATCTCGGTATGACTGCCAACCAACACCCCCATATGAATTATCATCCATTCAATACAAGTAAAATTGAGAAAAGACCTCAGATGCTCAGTATGACTTTACATTTTGAATCTTATACAATATTACATGAATAAATCAAATATTGGAGGTGAGTCATGTGTTAATAAAAAAGAGAAGACTGCAGTATATTAAATCTTTTTTGTTTTTTGTGGGATACTGTGACCATTTCCTAAAAGGTATATGCAACTCTCCTGCAGTAACTTGGAGCTTTCCTTCTTATATGCGGTAATCTTACATCTATCTGAATGTGCAGCTTACTGTGATGAACCCATTTCAAGGATCATCATTCCAGAGAGTGAATGTAATAGTCCCCCAATATCCGTTATCACTGACAGCAACATCCATATCAGCTAATTACTTTTCATTGGGCTTGTAGACGAGAGGACATCAGCCTTTATCTGTATATGAAAGGAGAAGACATTACTATTATGCTATTACTGTGAAAGAGCTGTTACTGTACCACTAATATAGAAACAGCATACAATGAGGTGGTTATAAAACCTGCGTCACACCTCCAGTGGCTGTCTTACGTGGCTACTTTAAATATCAAGACAATATTACCAATAAGGTGACCTGTAATTACATTTCGCATGCAAATAAGTTGATGAGTCAGGAAGATAGTGAGGGAAATAGATGTGCTAAGATTACTACTGGAGTCCTGAAGACACACACACATAACACATTAAGCCTTACTCGCCTGGTAACAGTATCCATGCTGCTTCTTTTTACTTTAACCAGCATACATCCAGCACAAAACAGAGGAAGCCAATAGGTCAGAGCAGTGCTTTCTCCCTTCCTTAAGTTGTATTTTCCTTAGCGGTCTTGTGTTAGTGAGGTGACTGTCATCTCTGCGGCTGTTCATTGTCTGAGGGAGGAGTTGGAGTTGGGGAATATAATCCCACGCACTATGCATACAGCAGGGAGGAAATATGGGCACAGAGGTGGTGCACGACCCCCAGGGTAATTTGTAAAACATGAGCCACGGCACCCGAGCGCCATGTTGATGTTCGGGTCAGGTGACTCAGTCACAGGTGCACCATGGGAGGCTCTCGGAGGCACACCTCCCACAACAGGGCATGGTGGGCAACACAATGTTTTCTAAACATGGAACTCTCTAGGAAGTTGCATCGGTCTTTATTTTTAGGAATGTGTAGAACACTGAAAATGTAGCAGAGGTGGCAGCTAGATTGTTCTTCACCATTTAGCTGCATGATCAGCTTGCATCTGTAACTGAAGGTGAAATGTTGTTACATCAATAGATCATCATACAGAACATAATAGCACAAACACACCGTGCATATTATACATGCCTTAGCCCACACATGTCGCTTTAATAAGAAGTCTTGATTAGGATTCGGCAGACATAACATCCCACATGCATGGTCTCTGCTTTGCTAGGCCTCAGATAACCTTTATCCTATAGGGTTTAATTAATGTCAGCCAGTCTACTCTGCCTTTCAGAAGGAAACGACTTATTTCTCTGCCCTCATGAAGCTCAAATCCCTCTGTTTCACTGGTGCTGCCTTGTTTATCCCAACTACAGGTACTGCTCCCTATTAAGGCCAGCACTTGTTACAGGGAAAAGGTTGAATTATTTACCAACAGTACAGAGGGGGAGGAAGATAGAGGGAGAAAGAAAAAGAGAGAAAGGTATTTCATACATGGGAGGAGACTTTTATGTTGTTTTTTTAGGTTATGAAAAAGGCAAGATTAATGACCCATGGACATTAGATACAGATGATGATTACTACGGACACGGGCATCCTGGCATACAATAAGTAGAAAACAGGGCCTTACAGGGATGAGTAAATTACCCCCAAAATATTATGCATTAAATGTCTTTGATGAAAAAAATAACGTACACGCTGTGCTTAAAAAGTAGGTAGAGTTTTACACATTTGGTCATGTGTAAATAGATGAATGTGTTTTGTTAAATAGATACCAAGGGTGCTTGTGCGCACTCTTCACCCAGGGCAAACTGTCTGCATTCTATCTGCATCTCAGCCTCTCTGCAACAATACAACAAAACATACAGAAAACAAAAGGGAGCACAGAAGGGGAGAACGAAGAGACAGACCAAACAATAAACTCAACCACAAGAGACAGAGTTTGACTTTGTGTGTGTGTGTGTGTGTGTGTCTGTCTGTGTGTGTGTGTGTGTGTGTGTGTGTGTGTGTGTGTGTGTGTGTGTGTGTGTGTGCGTGTGTTCGTATGCGTGTGTGTATCGAGGAGGGAGACAGAAAGGGAGAGGAGGACGAGGGAGATGAAGACAAATGCAGAAAGGGGGAGAGAGACAGAGGGCGGCAGAGAAAACGAAAGACAGAGGGAGAAATCAAATTTGCAAGAACATAACAAAAAGCTGTATCTCCGACAAAAGAGAACACACAAGGGTATTTGTCTAGCTGTCTGCACCAGCAGGATCCTCTGAAAGTTTATTAAACTAGAACCCTTCAAGAGAAGGCAGAGAGTAGTAAACTATACTACTGGGGAGGAAAAGAGAGAGCGAGAGGGAACGGGAGCGAGGGGGGGTTGAAAAAGAAAAAAGCTTGCTTTTCAGCCTCTGTCTCAGAAATTCTTTTATTTCAGCCATGCATTAAGTAACCTCCCCACTGAGTTCTGCTCCCCTTCCTGGTGTGGATAAAGCCGTCCCTCTGGGGAGCCGCTGGTAATTTCCAGCTTCGCCAGAAACTCAGGTATTAGAAAAGACCGCTTGGGGACCTGCCACAATATACCTTCACAATTTTATACGCTCTGAAAAAGAGGGAGCCCCTCCCAACCAGCCCACCCCCACCCTCCCAGTAAACCCCCTCGAGGGTCCCCAGTTCAAATTTCTGAAGTGCAGACAACGGGTGTATGTGTGGGGGAGGGGAGTTTGGTGGTGGGGGGCCCGTGGGACTGAGCACCAGCAATAGAAAATCCACTGCATAGAGGAGAAAAAAGCATTTCCTCTCTGGTCTGGCAGGAGTGCCTTTTTTCCCCTGGCTCCCACCAGAGGCTTTTTACAAAACATGTGTTGCTGACATGTTGACAGATTGCTCAGTGAAGTGTTAGGCGCATGCACACGGCTGGCCATTTAGGGGGACATGGCTTCCTACCCAACATCCTCTACCTGAGGCACCATGTTTTATACATCATCCCCAAAAGAAAAAAGGGAAACAATAAAAGGTAAGGGAGTTGCTTCCTTTGTAAGAAAAGCAAAATATCAGAGAGCAGAAAGAGACTGCGTATAATGCTGCCTTAGCTGAACTGCAGCGATGGGGAGGAGCAACGGAAGTGAGAATAAGGGAGGGAAATGGTTTCAGGCACGAAAGGAGATAAAGCACAGAGGTGGGAAAAAGAGCTTGGGGATGCATGGATTGCTTATGTACAGCAGGTGAGCCTGTCAAACCAATAAGAAGCCCAAAAGACCTCCTCTTGGTCTTCCTGTATTGAAGCCACCAATATATAGCAGGCAGGAGGATGGAATCTGATCAAAGGCCAGCTTCCAGATCCAACTTTTGCTCCTATCAGGGTATCGACAGCACACGTCTTAATCGCCCTGCGGCTCCAAAAGTGCTGCCGTGGCAACAGGATGGAAATGGGAATCATAATGTATTCATGGTGCCGGCGACCTGGGGGCTGCGGAGCGCGCTCTCTGGGGACCGCACTTTACCCAGAGCCAGACGTGTCTGGGCAAAATCACTCCACACAAGACAGCAGCAGAATACTGAGGAGCCATGACAGGATGGAGGGAGGGAGAGAGAAAGAAAGAGAAAGAGGAGAGGCAGCAAAGAGAGCGCTACCGATAGAAATGGAAGATGATAATAGAAAACAAAGACGGAGAAGGGTAAGGACATTAGAGGTAAACAATGGCTGCTGAGGGTGTCAGTTTACAGTAAAAAAAGGAGGAAAGGTTGCATTACTCCAGTACTGAATTGAAACTTTAAAACACAAAAGATCTGAGGCTTGAGGAGGAAAAAACAGGATGTGATTGGTGGGAAGGAACTTGCTGGGATGAGTGGCGCTACCTTGAGAAGCCTGATGCTGCTTGACCAGGTGGGTGGTTGGCTGGGAAATAAATTGCAGAGGAAATTGGTCCAGATTATCAGGGCCACAAAGAGACATGGCCCTTTGGCCATGGGCAAGGATGGTAAATGGCTGGATGAGTAAATGAACAGAGGGATAGAAAGAGGGAAGATTGATGGCTGAGCAGATGGGTGTTTCAGTTGGATTGAGAGTCCAGTTACCCACCACCCCCATACCCACCCATCCTATCCACTCCTGAAAAATAAATGCTTTGGTTACATTGAAGATTCAACTGCTTTTTTCCCTGGCTCTCTGACCCTTCCCATCCTAATGATCTCCCCTTCCTCCACACACACACACACACACACACACACACACACACACACACACACACACACACACACACACACACACACACACACACACACACACACACACTCACACTCACACTCACATGCACAATCAAACAAACACAAAACTATAGCCTGACCTGCTTTTCCTCAACAGGAGGGCAGCTACAACAGGCACCATGCCAGGTAAACATCCTCAAGCCTTGTGCACTCACTGCAGAGGGTAAAGCTCAATGCTGGAAATGCACTCTAAAATACAAGAAATAGGCAATTATGTTTAGGACTGGAAAGACATTCTTAGAATATATATTCCTCCTACATAGGCCTCCTGCTGTATTTAGAAATGAAATATAAAAGAAAGACACAACATTTGCTGCATATTATATTAAGGTTCCTTCTGTAACAGAAAGTCAAAACACTCCCCCCTAGAGGTGATGAGTCAAATGCACTAAGTCAAAATGAGAGGATTCACCTGCGGACTGCGGTGCGTCCTATTGCACTAACTATGCTCCACACGCAGTACACCCTCAGGCATTCAACCTAGGGCCACAGACAGCTCCCCTGTCTGTCTTTCCTCCTTCCCTTTAGCTGACAGGTTCTTCGGCTGCTAAGCTCCAACACGGACCTCTGTGTTTGAGATGACTGTGCAGAACAATCAAGGGAGAGACAGAAAGAAAGAAAGAATGCGAGAGAAGGAGTGCGGGCAAAGAAGAGGTAGAGAGAAACAAGGACATCAACAACTTGTTCTCACAGAGAGATGACCCCTGGCCATCCCGAGGCATCTGGTTTATCTAGCTGTCTGGGTAAGCCACGCACACACCTAATGACTCCAGCCTGGTCCATGTCCCATAGGTTTTTTTATCCCGGATTACGGATGGGGAATGACAATGGGCTGGTAAACTACTGTGCCTCACGTCTAGGAGCTCATATCAGACAAGGAGTTCTCCATGATGAAAAGACTGGGGTGAGTTGAGAACAAGGTTCAAAGTTACTGAGAAGTTTTTGCATTAGTTTATGAATTGATGTAAGATGAATGTATCCTTAGGTTTGGGTCACCTATATTTTTAATGGTGCGGTATTGCTGATTTGTATGCATCATGAATAGTATGTCTCAAACTGAAGGTCAAATACACCCATAACTCTGAGTTGTGCATAATGTTTGGGGCCAATATGAAGATATAGTTTGGACTCTCACCACCCTCTCACTTTTTTCCTCATGTTGCATGGCGCTGCTGAACAGACCTCAATCTACTTCTGTGGTGGAGATTAGTAATCATCTGGGGTCTTCATATTGATAGCCAGGCTCAGCTTGTTTGCATATTTACTGGCCTCTGAGCCCAGTTGCCTGAGGTGAGAAGCAAATTACATTTCTGCTTACCCCCACGCTCACAACTCTCTCACACTCTTTCGAATTCTATCCCTCGTTTTCGCCTCCTTTTTTCCCCAACCTTGTTTCTCTTAACATGCTGATCAGTCATCTTGCGGTAAGCATCCTTGCCTGCCTTGGTTGCATCCGAATAGCAGTCTCATTTGGCTAACATCATCACAGCGTAATCTTGTTGGAGAGAGCAATCAGTTTACTTTGGAATTAGGTATTCCGTTGGCGGGCGTAGAGAGAGGAAAGGCTCACAGGGTTTAAAGGATGCAAACGAAAGCATGCTCTCCAGAATACAGTCTTGAGTCTGATTGGGTGATAACAACCCACACAGGCTCCATGTGAGAGTAATGAATGGCCAATGGGAGGCCTGAATAATAATGCAATTGGATTAAAAACCAATCACACAATGGTTTTGTCTGTTGACTTTGTTTGTGGGGTATGTTCTACAAACCAAGTTCATGATGAGAAAAATGCATCATGCTTTGACTGGGGGCACATAATGTCCTAATATACAGATTACCACTCTGTTTACCATGGCCCGATCTCTCTTGGCTGTCAGTCAGTCCTGCAGGATTTTGTTGATCTGATTTTAGTGTACATGTATTGCATATAGAATGAGCTTGATAACATGATGAAGTGATAGTAACAATGTTCTTTGCTGTCTTACAGTAAATCAGTGGCTTGCTTAGAGAATGGCTACCACAGGTGTCAAGTTACTATTTAATCAGGGATTTTAATGTCTTGGTTTATCACAGAGACATGTACCAAGCTGGCACACTCTGCAGCTTTCCGCAGAATCCCAGCCACTCGTTGGGAGGCCATCTCTTTGGAGAGGCTCTCTGATCAAATCGATTGACTCCTCCAGGATGATCGATCAACCAGGCAGGTTGGAGGTGGAATAGATTAGATGACCTTTACATTCTCAGTGGTGTTGGACCCCCCACTGTCCACTGCTCTTAACATTAAGAGGACATCTCTGACAGCATGGCTTTACTGTCAAACCATTACATTCTGTACCGACACACAATGTTCTCTCTGCCAAAGCACAGTCCAGCTGGTGGCCTTGGAGACCTTAAACGACACCCATCCTGCCCATAAAACTAAATTTATGAACCTACCTTCCAGTCTGAAAATGGCAATTAGCACTAAGGAACAAATGTGTTACTTCACATGATATTTGAGAATCCCTGTCCTTGTGTGTGGCTCAACTCCACATATCCTGAAGTATAGGAGTGGCTGTTCCACAGAGCCCTCTAGCAGCCCCCACCCAAACAGTACCCCCTAGCCAACAAAAACAACCCCTGGGAGGGGTAGAGGAGAGGGGAAAATGTTGAGTCGGTGATAGTGTAGCCCCAAAGTTCCGAAACCACAGTGGCTAGCAGGATGCCGTCACAGCTGGCTCCGCTCCTTCCTGTGGGCCCGCTCCATGGAGCTCAGCCTGCTGGGAGACATAAACCTGTCGGACTGGTCACTCTTTCCACCGCCCTCCATCTCCCTCCTTCTTTTTCTCCCATTACTGGCGAGTTTGGCAAAAGCCTTCTAAGGAAAAAGCCCTATGGGGATCAATGTGCAGAACATTTCCATGCAGACATAAGCTAAATCCTATGACCTTCTCATTAGAGACTAGTGACATGATTCAAACGCCTGTTGATGTTTCTTTAAGGTGTCTGTGAATGAGGTACATGTTGATTGGTGACTTTTTCTTTGTCTCAAAGCCATGTTACATTCCGTCAACTCCTGGTGTAAATTATCTTAGCGAAGCATGCCATTGAAAAGTTCTTTGGCATTTGATACGCTAATACATACAGAGTGTTAATGACAAATCAAGTGTTTGTTCACATTACGCACTTCACACGGTTGTTTATAAAGTCTATCCAGAACGATCATTCACCACATAATACCAGACACCTTTAAGGTGCCATCTGATCAAAGGAAATGAGATTACAGCAAAAACAATCAAAACACCTTCTTAAGGTATTTGCATTTTTAGCGTAACATTGTATTTTATTACTTTAAAAGGTACAAAAAAATAAATCTTGCACACCTGATTGTACTTTGCAGATTGAGAGAAGAGAGAGAAAGAAAACATTTCACAAAGCATTTGTTAGAAAACTGAGCCCACAATGTCCATAAAGTTTAAAAAATACATTTTTGCCTTTGCTTTGTGCCTAGTTATGTTTCTCTGTATTTGCTTCATCATTATTCTGGTGTGCAGTCCCACGTTTGAAAGAGAAAAAAGAAAATCATTTGAATTCTGCGGACCCAGAGGAGAGTGAGCAAAACCCAGAGGTAAGATCCAAGCTTGCTCTCTGTGCCCTTCCGTTGGCTGCCTACCTGGTAAACATCTCCTTGCTCCTTGCTTTCAAAACACGTCAACTGGCGCCTATGTACTTTAGACTGACCAGCCAAGCAGGAATTGAGACTTTATTTGTTTTTTACTTTTTCCTGTCTCTCTTCCGAGCCACCGCACATAACCTGTCTGGCATTAATGATGTTGTTAATAAAATGCGGCTGGACTGTGGGTGGATTTGCCTGGCAGGCCTGGTGCCTGTCCTTCTCAGAGATAAGCCCACTGCTGGCCTTATCTACCTCCCACAGCCCCACCCAGCAGGGCCGTGCACTGGACACACAACCAGTCAACTCATCACTGGCTAATTACCACCTCTGACTGTCTTACAAAGCAGGCCTGGACTCACATCGCTGCTGCTGCTAAGATTGGCTCTCTCCTACATTGACTCTGTCTCTCTCTGCTTCTTTGTCTTTTACCCATCCCCCTTTCTATCTCTGTCCTTCCCATGTCTCAGTACATTTCATTTGTCTCTCCTGGCTAGTTTGTCCTCTTGTACTCTATTATATTTGTCTCAGTCAACAGGCTATTGGAATATAAGTGCTAAGTTTTATGGTGGTATTTTCCAACTGTCACTGAGAAGGGAATATGCAACAGCTACATTGTGGGTGGTCAGGTAAATCCTGTGTCTACCTTCCAGTGTATGTCTATGCATATTGAAAAGGACTAATGCCATTTATGTTACAGTTTCTCAGTACGGGCTTATGCCATTTGTGAGACGGAGTCAGTTCAGTCTCATAGCTTCAGCAGGGCAGCCAAAGTCACTTGTGTTACAGAGAGAGGGAGCGGTTTCTTTTATTCAATTGTTTTCCACTTCCACGAGCGTGTGCCAAGGGGGAGGAAAGCGCCGGCTTAACACGCTCTGCAATTCAACACGGCCAGACGCAGTCCTATTAAGATTTAATGTGCCATTCTTCTGCTTGTGCTGCTGTAAAAGACTTGCAGGCTGAGGAAGAGAGTGAACAAAGAGCAGGCAGAGCCAGGGCCAGGGAGAGATGAAGAGAGCAAGAGAAACTGAGACAACCGCTCCATGGCCAGGTCTTTGTCACTCGTCTGAAGTCAGTAGTTTCAGTGTTTTCAGTGCGTGTAGTTCTAGGTGAGTACATAAGATTATCTCTGTTTTGTCCACATGTCGCCCCCGCTATTGTGGCTACCTACTTAAGAAAGAGGTCAACTGGATGAAGTCGCAGCATGTGTTTACCCTCTTGGGCGATGAATTACGTGTCGTCTAAAATGCAGAGTGCAAGCACGCAGGTGCTGTGAGGGATCGTGTGAGCGTGCACGCGTGATAATACGTGTATGGGTGTGTGTTTGCATGCCTAAGCGGATGACTGATTGAGCAGGCAAGTACATGGGAGAGTGTTTTGGATAGAGGGGATGTGAATATGAAGGAGTTACAGTGCTGGCCATCCTCATCTCTGTGATGAACACACAAACACAAGCATAAAAAGCAGGCTCCTCTATTCTTTTTTTTGATTGTTTTCTGCAGGAAATGCAGCCCTATTCTCACAAAGACCAATAAATACTTTATACAGTGCATAATGTGTGTGGTGTGAAGCACTGGGGAGCGAGAAAAAGGGCGTCCTCACGAGGGCATATGCTTTGAATTCCTAATGACACTCCTGTTAACGTTACTGGCACTGTCGCACAGAGAGGAAACGCACAGGGATGCTATGCCGTGGAGTCAAACATCTACTTTAATACTCCCTTTCTTTCTCAGCCTCTCTTTCTCTCCCTACCTATCTCTCTTTCTCCGGTAGACACTCACATAGAACATGCCCCCCACACAAACACATATTCACAGGAAAGACTCGAGCCCAATTCTGAGGGCTCACTCTAGCATGAGGTCTCTTTTCAGTGGCTGTGTTGTGCCAGAAGTAGCTATTCTCCCCTGACCGCCTCTCCTCCTTTCAAAGCCTTGTAATCAGTGTGCTGCTCTTTGTACCAGGATGTCGCAAGACGCCCCGGCAAAAACACAGCAGAAATTCTGATGAACGACAGTGGCTCAGAGATCGGCTAATCAGGTCTTGCTCATGTCGCTTTCCTCTTATGTGAGCCCTTTTGAAGCGAATAAAGTCTTTGCAGTTTGGCACATTCTTCTTGGCAGCCACAAAGCAGCTGTTGGATCAATACACAAAGTTAGTTGAAAAAACCTCCCATACAACCAATAGGAGCCGGTTGGAAACAGTTAGTAGAAAACATGGACTGCCAGGAGCCTGTTCATAGTTGAGGGTATTACTGAATGTTTCCATGCTGCTGACCCAACGACTTGATGTAAATGAATTCAAACACTTCAAACAAACATGTCGTGGTTGAGAATGGAAAGGGGAAAACATATATCAGTGGGTTTAAAAAATTTGCCTTGTTCCCCATTGCAAACAGACTTCATATTAGAAATGTGTCTAAACTATTTCACTCATATTAACATCCTCTTCATTGTGGAGGGATCTTATTGTTTTTCACAGAGTATTAATATTTCATTTGTATTTTTCTCATAAATCTGAAATGTATTTTATTGAAGCTGAGTGCATTTTGCAATGTCTACGGGGAAGAAGAAAGGGGAAATCTACATAATATAAATCCATATATGGCCCAGTTATCTCTCTCTCTTTCTCTGTTGCACCCTCTCTGATTGATTCCTTTATCTGAGGGAAGCAGAAGACATGCTCTGTTTGCTCGCACAGTGGCCGGCAGGAAAACAGAGAAAGACACTTATTAAAAAGGTCATCTCACAGAGGGTTAAAATAGCAGGGCACAGATCACTCTGGGGGGAGCAGCCATGCCCCTCCTCTAGTGAAGGACACAAGAAAAGGTGTTGCTCAAGGGAGCTGGACCCGTAATAAAAGAATGGCCACCAGGCTGACAGCCCATGTGTGCACTGGGCTATTCAAATACCTTCAGAGACACAGAATTGGAGAACTGATAATGAAAAGCTTTGTGAAAATGCAATCTTTTGAATTAAACTCTGAGCTAGATGTGTTATTTTTATTTACAGTGTGGGCTAGCTAGTAAACACAAGTTGAAATGAGCTGAGGAGCAAGGTATTTCTTTGGTGAGTGGGTCTGAGGGCATGTTTCCTTGCCTACCATTGCAATCTCATATCTTGCAGATGAACTGTCTTGTGCCAACTGAAAACAAAAGTCAAACTGTAGACACTGTTTCTCTTTCTCCATGAAGGATCAGTGACAATACAAGGGGTGAGACAGTGAGACAAAGCATTTGTGAAGTGTTTTTGGAAAGGCCTATGGAATAGCAGTGCCTGCAGCCTCCTGTCTCCTCCCTAGGGCAGCCTAAACCCCTATCGGCAGGATGCTGATCCCCACACGGAAACCTGATCCGCAGCCATCCTGGAGCCGAAGGGGGGACGGGGGAGCGCTCTCCCCCCGCGGAGCCCCTCCACTTCTGCTCTGGAGTTAAAGGGGTGCTCTGGGGGAACATTCCTCTAGCCCTGCCCCAGCCAGCCTCCACTCTCAACTCTCTAGAGGAGCATTCTTCCAGCCCTGCCCTAGCCTTCAGTGGGATCTCCTGGGGAGCATTCCTGAAGCCCTGCCCCAGCCCAAGACGGGCTCCCTGGGGATGCATTCCTGCAGCACTCTCTCTCTTTCTCTCTCCCCATCTCCCTCCTTCGTCTTCACTCCCTTTCTCAGACTCTCGCCTTCCTCCGCAGTCCAGCATTAGTGCGATCAATAGCACCGATCGCATCAGGGACACGAGGCAATCCATACCCATGCGCTCCCTTAGCACACTGCAGTGGTCATGGCTTAAGTGCATGGAAAGGTGTTATACCTCTGCCAGACGGGGGGGAGACAATGGCCGCCATTGATCGCAGTGACATGTAACATCTTTCTCTTTTCTCTCTGTCCATCGGGCGTGGTCGACATACAGCTAGAATCTGTTTAGACTTTATTTGGTCTGTTTTGTCTCACTCCTGTGGAGAAACTTGTGTTTTACTGTAGAACGTAGACGCAAAGTATAATGAGGCCCAGAATAAACACGTGAGGTAGTGGGTTTATATAGGCATGTCTGGTTCTGGTAATACAGTGTATACGCTTACACGATATCAGCTGGGGGTAAAAGAGCTGAGTTCTGTCAGGGAACAGCAAGCAAATCTACATTTGTGGATTGGTTCCAGTCAAGCTCTGCAATGTGTTTACCAAAAATACATTTAAAATTGTAAAAATGGAGGGTTTAGCAGGTGCTGGTGGTTGATTAGAAAATGGTTCTAATAAAGGATCCATCTGTGAGTAGAGACTTGATGTAAGGCAGATTAATTGGTCATGGATGTCTACATAATGCCACATAGGAAATCTCCTCCCATATTCCAGAGAAAACACAAACACACACACACACACACACACACACACACACACACACACACACACACACACACACACACACACACACACACACACACACACACATTCACAGTACTTAGTATGCCATCTAGAAGTTTCTTTTCTCCCACTGTGTTTGAATACTAATAGAGTGTTTCTGCACAATCACAATACCCTAATGGCAATTAGATTCTTTTGTTTGGTTTCCACGGGGGCTCTTATCCAAACTCAGTTTTTTTTCATCATTGAGCAATTAAGACTTATTTGTCCGTAAGATTGACATTTTAAAAGCCAGGCTTAATTATTGAAAAAATATGGCTGAGTCAGTCATGACCACATTACAACAGAGCTGAACATAAAAGGCCTGCCCCTGAATCAAATATACAACTCTTATAACATTACTGTTTATCTGCAGAATATTATATACCACCAAATAAGTATAATTTATAATTATAATTTTAATTTTAATTTAAGCAGTGATAGAGCACAGCCCCCTATGACTTAAATAATACCCTTTGTGTTTTATTTGCTAAGTTCCTCAAACAGACAGTCCACAAATCTGTGCTGGCTTGATGGAATTTGGTGTTACACTGAAAGAAAATGGTGGCAGGAGGTTCGGCACTTAGTCTACCTCAAACCAATGAATGCTTTTGATGGATGACAGTAATGTGAAAGAGAACAGTGCATTGATTTTCACACCTTTAGTCAACTGAGTGTTACTTTGAATTAGCACACACACCAGCACACCCGAGGCACACACATGCGCATACATGTACACATACAGTACATGTACACAAGCACACCTACACATGCAGTCGCTCTTCCTATGAACATGCATGCATTTCTGCTTAAATTAACCCCAATGTGGGCATGACAAAATTCACACGTGCACGCTTATATACACACACATGCACACACAAACAAACACAGGACTTGGCTCGTGAGTCTTGCAGTTAATGGAAAATCTTTGTAAAACTTGTGGGATATCTACCCTATAATTTGTGGCTTGCTGATTGTGGGTTGTAAAATATGAAATCAAACTGCGCTTGAATGTAAACAGAAAAGAGACTACACTAGCCTTCTCATGAACAGTGCTTTGACTTTGCTTTGAAATGAAAAACGGTAACTTCTGTACTACATTAGAAATCTGACCGTTACATATTAGCCTGTCCATGTTCTGTTTCTGAACAACATAGTAAGAGACAAGGTCTATGCCCAAACATGGGGAAATGTGTGTCAATTGGTGTTTCTCAATGCGGGCCCATCAGGACGCGTAAAGGAGGACAGCAAGTCCAGGAGAAGCACATGGAAACCTTCAGTTCACATCATTAGTTCTGTCTGCCACCTTGTCAAAGTATTTATAGCCCTATTCATCCATCAACAGGTCAATGACACAGTCTGCCAATGGCATCCTTCTCTTTCAGTCCCACTAGGTATTACTACTGCAGCGAGCTAGCATTGGGACCAGCTAAGGGACTTTCCTGGAGCAAGGATCCGTTTCCAGTTGGTGGTCTGGTTACTGTGGGACTTCGTAGCTGCATTATACATTTCAGTGAAATGTTAGAATTAGTATAGTGCTGTGTAAAATGTTACACTGAAACAGACAAGGACACAATGCACATACTATAAATACACATACTGTAGCCTACAGTGATCTAATTATAAGGACACATGGATGCCTATTTGTATGCCATGCCTGTAGATATTGATGTACAGCACATATAAATAATGTGCTATGTGTGTGTGAGGCCTGTGTGTGTCTGTTTTGTTGGATATCTACCAAGGAAACTGGTAGTCTGGTGTTGTGCTCCCCTCGGTGCAGTGTACTAACACACATAGTGTGGCATATTCTCTGGTGAAGACATAGAGCGAGAGTAGGAGTGGGAGAAGAGCTGAGTGGCAGAGTGGAGGGGAGGCTCGGTGGGCTGAACGTTGTTTACCTGTCAGCTGGCATTGATTAATCTTGTGTTCGGTGAGATCGCTCAGTGACTCGAACACCTGCCGGCAGCTGTCGCAGCTGTGCAGCGCAGGCTCCTCGTCGTCCTCCTCTCCCTCCTCTCCTTCCTCTGGAGAGAGCAGCCTCTTCCTCAGACGCCCGGTCTCACCATCCTCCGCCGCCCTCTCGAGGGCGCACTCTGGATCTGCCGAGCCACAGTAAATGACAGCACCACATAGTCAGAGGGGTGACCCACACAGTGAGGTAACACAGCGTCCTCTGGGTGACAATAAAATGGATTTCTAGACTCTGGATTTAATAAAAACAATAATAAAAGCTGTAATAAAAATGCAGGTTCAATTTGGTCCTCTGTAACTCAACCACTCATGCCATAACAGAACTATGGGCAGGTGAGGGTGAGAGATATACAGGCACACACAGACAAGGTGGCACGATGCTTACACACACACACACACACACACACACACACACAAATCTAATACACACATGCACACACACACCTCTGTTATTAGAAATGGTTTTACGTTGTGTTTGCCCTGCTTCACCCAAGCAAAACTTCAGTATATGAAACTAGACTGATGGGAATATGTGTAGTTAATAAATCCTGGATTGCAGTTTTGGCTCGACCAAAGAAATATAAAATTCAGCCAGTGTGTGCTGAATTGCATCAGTCAGCGTCTATCAAAGGAGACAGACCTTGCCATAATATCCAGACATCTAGGCCAGAACTGTGGATGTATGGTGCACAGTAAGACACGCAAAACAGAGATTGGTGTGTGTTAGGCTGTCGTCACGACACACTTCCCTAAATTATTCAGCTTTGCTCGCAGGCAGCCGCGGGTCGCACACATCAATATTCTTCAATCCATCTGCAGTTTTGTCTCTTGTTGGCTTTGTGCTGCAGCAGTGCCAGGGGTGGGCGACTGACTGAACCAGGACTAAGAATCATCTTTCAAGATACCAGTCTAATACTAAGTTCTTCACCTGATGAAAACATTCGGACTACAAATCAAACCTTGCATTGTTCACTCACAGTGCACCATAAACATCTTCACTCATAATCTACATCTACACTCAGAAGCAAAGTAAATCTGGCTTGCAACAGCATCTAATAAATAGGCAGCATGGCCTGCAGGCCTCTTGCTCCCCTGCTGTGACATTACACTTCACAATAAGACTGATTAAAAAGCCATACTTACAATCAAACAATCATGCCACCCTGGTTAAGGCTTTGTCAGGCAGAAGAGCCTTTGCACTTCACTGGCAGCCATTTTAAGCCCTACTGATGCAAGTGTTCCTCAGCTTGTCCTGAAACTCCGGAGGGGAACATTAGGAGAAAGCCTGTTTTTTGTCTAGCACACATTTAACAGTGCTTGAGGACAAAAGGCGTATGTTGCACCAATGCGCACAGGTGTGGGTGTATATTATATACCGGGTGTCTATATACATGGGCGGCCATTTTAAATCCTCCTTCTGTAGGGTGCTCTTAAACTGTGAAATTCCTTGAGGAAAGGCGTTCCAGAACTCATCCAGGCCACCCAGGATTTTTCCTTTCCCCCACTTGCGCCAAGTATTGATGTAACTTCACACCCTCCATTGTCCTTCCCTCTTGGCGACTGAGACTCTCGGAACATGCCCTCTAAAAATATCAGCACTGTGGTCCCCAGTGGGACCATGCAGAACAGAACAGAAGGTGTTTCAAGAAAATGAAAATCCCAACCCAATCCTCACAGATGCAGGCCTTTCTTGCTCTGGGGGGAAACACTTCTGACTGAGGCCAAAAGCCACACAATATAGACTAATGATTCATCCACACACAGAGACACAGAATTCACAATATGCACTGAAATGTGAACACGTCATGTCTTTTTTTCCAACGGCCTTTATGAATCATTAATTTCTCTAATATTACAGCTCAGTACTGTCAGAGAAAACAAATGATGGCTACATTTAAGCATTTTATGTTTTATCGGCAATAAAAAACCATTTCTCAGTGCAGGATGAATGCATTTTGTTCAATTGTTCGTATTAAGTTGATATTCTCATATTGTTTCAATAGATCTACGATAAGGACAAATAATTCAGAGAAACTGGGAAATTTAAGAGATTAAAACCCAAAGAGCTTTATGCATGTGTGATTTTTTTGGGGGATTTTCACTTGTTTTCGTCATCACTGACCTTCATCGCTCACGGTGTCTGCGACGTTCACACAATATCATCGAGCACCACACACACTCCAGTCATGGACTGTTCTCTATCCTCCCGTCTGGGAGACGTTACAGGAGCCTTAGGAGTTGCACCAGCAGGCTCAGAAACAACGCTGCTCAACACCAAGACCCAACACTAGCCCCTGCCCCCACCCAACGCCGCCCCTCTCCCTGATTTCTCAGAACTCTATGCACTTTGGGGGGGGAGGGGGGGATGGGCTTGACATGGCAAGGTCACGTCCAACCCTGGCATTAAAGAGCCACGTCAATACTGAGGTTCCTGGGCCTCTGGGCCTCATACAGTAATCCATCAGATCAGGACATCCTCTTCTACCAGTCTCTACAGGCTGGACAGCAGATCAATACCAGCATGCTTGGAATGGCTGACAATCACATGTGGAATATGGTGGGAAGACGTGTGGCATATTGAGAATTTTTCATCATGCCTGACGCCCTTGTTAATAATTTTGTTAATCAGCTTGGCAATGTTAGTACAGAAGGTAAGGACAAGAGGGAAGCTACATTGACCGCTGATCCATGTTATGATAAGGTCAGCTCGATGTAAGATGACTGAGAAATTATTCATAAGGGGAATATGATGAAGATCTGACTGAAAGGACACATTTTTAATCTTCATGGTACTAAAATTGCATTAGTTTTGAATTAATAAAACGTGGAAATCTGAATGGTGATTGACATCTTTATAGCCATGTAATATCTGCCTGAGTTCGAGTCCATCCATCATACACACTCTTGTCTCTTATGGTGCCTAGCGACATTTATCATGCCACAACTTTCATCTTGTGAGTTGAAGAGTCCCCTGGACCCCCCACCCTTATATTATTGAATATTTCTGCTCTTAAATATTTATAACCTTTTAATTGATATTCTCTTCTCTGCTCCCTCAGCCCCACCAGGGACCAATGGTCCCTAGCAGGGAAGCCTACATGTCCCCCCACTGTCTGGCCCACACACTGAGATAGGCATAGGCAGAGACACTGACCACGGGGAGAGGAGGAAGGGCATGAATGTACAGGAATACTCAAAGAAGGAAAAAAAAAAACAAAGGTCTGGCCAGGATAACCTCAATAGAATTAAGATCTTTTCATGAACCCTGTCTTTACCGCGCTGGGTATTTTATGTCTAACCCTAAGCCTAAGCTTTAAAGTTTAATGAAATATTAAGCACATAGAACAAGGAAAAGAGACACGGAAAAGTTTTTGTTGGGTACTAAGCCATTTTTGTAATGCAACATGTGTCGATGTCAGTGTTTTAAACTGATTTGGTTCCAAAACACTGTGCACGATAAAGCATGAAATCACTCAGGGCTATGTTCTTACTTGCCTGTAGATACAGTATGTCTAGCTCCATCAGGCTAGTCTCTGTGTTTTTCTTTGTGCAATGAAAGACTTTAGTGTCGAAAACATCATTACTAGCTCAACCATCTCCTCATTTCCCCATCATTTCCCAGAGATCCTGATCCTACGATGCCCCCTCCCCGGCAACCCACCCTACAACCACCCACCCCCAAGTACGAATTAAGAATTTATTTTAACCAGCAAGCAGCTTCTGTCGACACATGTCGGCGGGCCTGATCAAAGGTGAGTGCGCTCCTTTATCAGAGTGAGGGAGGCTGTCAGAAATAGGAGGACATTAAGATTGAATAACCTTCACACGGTTGCCGGCACCTCATTATTTAAGAATCTAAAACTTTTGCAGAGCACCCGCCATATATAGGTCACACACATTCTAATGCCACATGTGCCTCAGAGTGTATCCTCCTCTGTGTGGATGGGATTTGGGGGCTCTCCAGTTAGACCGTCACATCCACTGATCCCCCATCATTAAAGATGTCATGATCCGACAACATGGCTATACGCTTGACACTTGCTAGATTGTTAACGATCCTCAAGAATTTGCATGGGGGGAGTCTGTGTTCATATGGTCGGTGCATGCAATTTGAGTTATCTGCTTCAAGTCCCCCAGATTCATATTAAGGACTAATTGCTGTTTAATATATTGGTGCATTTGAAATTTTAAAGTAGATTAGAGGAGGTGTTTATCAAAAGTGATCTCCCCCCTCTCTCTCTCTCTCTCTCTCTCTCTCTCTCTCTCTCTCTCTCTCTCTCTCTCTCTCTCTCTCTCTCTCTCTCTCTCCCTCTCTCTCTCTCTCTCTCTCTCTCTCTCTCTCTCTCTCCCTCTCTCTCTCTCTCTCTCTCTCTCCCTCTCTCTCTCCCTCTCTCGCTCTCTCTCCCTCTCTCTCTCTCTCTCTCTCTCTCTCTCTCTCTCTTATTAACACATTACAAGCTCAACGTGATGCGCTGACAGCCAAGTGTTTCCCACCTTGTTTTATGTTACAAAAGAAAACTTGCAATATATTTATGAAAATGTTATATTGCGTGCTGAGATAAAGATAAAGAGTAGCAGAGAGAGAGAGGAAAAAGGAAAGGTGCTAAACAAATACATGAGGAATGAGAACAAACATGATGACAACATAGAGAGCACAACATGAAGGAAGCAGCACATATAGTCACAGGTATACAGATGGCATCATCCACCATTAAAATCTCAACCTCCAAAAAAAATAATGATATGAGCACACAAAAAAGAATGGAAATGAAAGCAGCTGAATGAGAAACAACATTTGAAAATACCAAACGCTCTCTTTTTCTCTCTCTCACCCTGTCTCATTCCCTCACTCACAGGGAGTGATAATATTGAACGGAGTGCCTTGCTATGCCATTAGAGCAGTAAAACATCAAAGGAAATGAATAATAGAGAATATGATTTTCTGAAGTGGTGGAGTGAAAGAGTCCTTTCCTCTTCCTGCTGTAGTGAGCCCTGCAGTACATTGATCTGTGGGCAGCCTGAGCCAGAGCCAGAGTCTCAGACACCGCACCACTACGCTACACTACTCTACACTACGGCACCTTGCCACCCAGACACCCCTTTAGATCTCTTTAACACTTCTATTTGCCTCAGTCCACTCCACTTTGACAGAGCTGACACCCTCTTCCAAAAAACAGTCTCAATTTGACATAGCCGAGAGCAAAATAAAGAAAGAAAGGGATGTATATATAAGTGAGAAGAAAAAGCATGGAGCATGTGGTTATAATTACACACAGGCAGCGCAGTGGTAAAGCCAAGCTGCAGATCTTAAGCCTGTTCGACACTCTCTGGGTAAAAAAGCGCAATGCCTCATTAAATCTTAGATATCACACTGTTCCTGCCTCTCTATACTATGCATAATACTGTCTATCTTTTAGAGGGCCTCTTTTGTTAGCATTTCTCCTTTGCCTTTGCTACATATCAAACATGAATGAGAAACAGGATCCAGGGCCTGCAGAACACTTGCAGGGTTACAGAAGAGCACAACTGGGGGTCTACTTATGAGGCAGATCTAGACACCACGTCTGATTAAGCCCTTGGCTTGTCAGGAGTCTAATGGCTATTGTAGCCGTGTCCGTCAAAGTGACGAATGCATGAAAAGCAGGTAAGCTTTTCCACTGCTTTCCAATTTGAAGTTAAAAAGGGCTTATTTGGGCAGTGGTTTAGAAGGATGAATTACTGCTGTTACGATAAAGACACGAGCGGGGGGTGAAACATTTTAAAAGTTGGAGGAGACAAATTGGCAAATAGCAAAAGCAATCTCCCAGCATCTTAAAAGTGTACCGCCACAAACAACACTTTTCCCATTGACCATCCGTCAAGCTGCATCCTGAGAGAGGGTTAAAAAATAAATCAGTCAGACGAAGTCAAATGAGGAAAGTGAGAAATTAATTTGTGCGCCCTCCTGATTTCTCCACAGGCAGACATCGATCATGTGGCGGCTGTCTCCCCTCACTCTGGAGATAGAGGTGGTGGAGGGATGGTGAGAGGGGAGATTCGTGTGTCTGAGGGGGTCGTTGTAATCAGGCACACTCATTAGCTCTACTTTGGCTCAGGATGACAGGAGGTCTCCGAGGCAAGTCTGCCTTTTATGCCCAGTCCTTCATCTCTTGAGCCGGGGTTAGAGGGGCTAAGGAGGCGGTTTCTTTCCACAGAACCACCCACCAATACCTATCAATACGCATTAACTCAGCGGCAGATAGATATCTGCTTTTTGCAGAGATGAACAAAAATTTTACAAAAATCTTTACTGGCATATCTGATCAATTACACACTAAAGGGTCAATCGAAAACACATGCGAGGAATGATGGATAACACCAAAAGTCAGAACCTGCTGGTGATGTCTGAGGCCCAAATCTACCTCTAAATACCTACTAGATGCTAAAGTGTAGGTTTGCAGAGAAAACTGAAACAATAATACTGTAGTCATAAACAGCTGAGAAAAGCCCGGACCTATTGTAGTGGTGCATGCTTCTGTCTTTTGCACAGGAGCACTTAGAAAGCTATGGGTAAATGCTGGACTAATGTGGCAGCCTAGGAGTACCCAGGGTCCCCAGCCTGCTGGGCAAAACCATCCATATCGGGTTTAAAATAACCACGCCTGAGACTTAACCTTTACCAGAGACAAATGAAATGAAAATATACAGTGTGGTGCATCAGGAGCAGGCTTCATTCATAGGGGGCTTTCTGCTAGCCTGACCTGAATTACCGCTCTGTTCCTGGAGGGCCACTGTGAATGGCACGCGTGGAGACAGGACACATTCATCTGGGTAGCTCTATTCTACATCATACAGAGGGTTGGGAAACAAAGAGTCTAAAAAAACACAAGGACAGCTATAAGCACACCTGCATGTATGCATGCACACAAACAAAGAGGAAAAGCTACACCGTTCTGCCCTTTCCCTATAAAAACACATGCAACCATGCAGTTTACAGTATGAAAACCTCAAAAACAGGAAAGACAGTTTGTGTCATTCTGAACCCAACAAATACTTTACAGACAAACAGACACACACACACACACACACACACACACACACACACACACACACACACACACACACACACACACACACACACACACACATGATCCACTTTCCAGCCGAAAATGATGAAATATGAAATGGAGCATTACCGCTTGGAATGGCAGTCTGCCCAGGACTGTGCTGGTCCTCTGTCACATTGTCTTCTACTGCCAGAAAAAAGAGAAGGGGGGGGGGGAGAGAAGAGGGAAAGAAACCGTTAACAGTGAAAAACAACTTAGACACATTGAGATTTCCTTCTTTTTTATTATTTACTATTGAGATTTTCTGTATGGAAACTCCAAGAGATTTCAACAGCTTTCGACAGCTCAACCTTTGGTTTGGGAATCGACACGAGCCTTTCATATGTATGAGGTTTGGCAACAAGGCAAACAGCCACCCAAGTATATAACAAATTGGACTGGGTAATGATGAGATGAATTATGAATGTCTCCTATGAAACGTCCTCCCATCATCAACAGTGACCAAGGAAAAAACACGTTGATGACTGCATTAGTAAGAAGATTGTGTATAGTGTCTTGGTTAGCTACATTAGATAGGTATGAAAAAGAAGATTTGTAAATTCCACTATAAATATGGACCTTCTTAAAGCTGACTGTGATCCAAACTTAAATGCAAAGAAAACATAAATGCATGTGTCATAACAACCAAAGCAGCTGCAAAGTGCTTTTGCTTTTGAACAGGATGACTGAAAAAATTGTGACAGCTGGATCGGCACTGAAACCCACTCATTAGGCGCATGGCAAGTTAACCACTTTTGACGTTTTGACAAAATCATGGCCTTGAAAAACACAACTTCTGTTTAGTAAAAGGTAAGAACCTTTTACATTGGAGCCTTTTTGTAACTGGTGAGAGTTCCTTGTGGCATGTCAAGTCCGAGAAATAAAATGGTTTTTAACAGCAGGAAGAGAACAAAAGAGTCTCCCACCTGTTCCATGTAAAATGAGGGTCTCACTGAGGACTTCTTACGCCTCTGCGTTCCACCCCTGCAGTTGAAATGCATTCTCCATTATGTCTTTTCTTTCTAGCCTTTCATTTTCCTGGGCAAAAAGGAAAGGGGGAGTCTGACAGGACCTCCCAGTAGGGGAGTGTGGCAGTGACTGCCAAAGCTGGCGCACTTTTAAAATCGCACAAAATATCCTGTACTTTGCATAATTAAGGCAGGATCCTATGGTGGCAGAAGCCCCCTCAGGGGAACAAGAGTCAGTGTCAAGCAGGGTGTCAAACATCAGTGAAAAATGAACAGGAAAGTGTTGAGCTGTTTCTTATAAAGATGGCAAACAACGGAACAACTACGTTTCACTGTCAGGCCAACCAAAACTGAATTCCAAAGGAATTCCTGTGAGAAGCTTTTATTCAAAATAACCTTTGTAAAGAAATGCCACTATTCACGCAATACATATAAGAATGTCTGATCGGGACAATTATATTTGATGTACACAAAAATGCTAAACAAACATTTATGGTTCTGGCAATTAATTAGCTAAATCAATTAAAAGTGATGGAATAGACATAGTTGGACACCATGGAGGTATATCCCTCGGAACCACCAAAGAGGACTGTATCAGCCAACACAGAAAGCTTGTCCTGTTAAAGGAGGCCTCAGTGAATGACGCCCTGAGAGTTTAATGAGTTTCTCCAGCACTGTTGAGCGCCTTGCATCTAGGATCATTTAAATGGGCTAGGGATGGGGGTCCTAATAAATCCCCCAGGGTTCTATCAGAGATTGGCGGTGGGAGCTGGAGTTTCTGTTTTGATTACCGTCCCTGTTGGTGAGATGAGGGAGTTCAGGCAGAAAATTCTATTTCACAATGCCATAAGAACTTAAACATTACAGCAGTTTGCAATGATTTGTCACCACTGTGAACATATTAAAAGTGTTGTCACTTAAAGTACACAACTTCCATCACAGTGCAAATACTTTTTTTTAATTTGCACCTGTCTTTTGGATAATTAATAAATAGCTGGGAGCGATCATAGAGGGTGAGCTGTCAAAGTAAGGGCAGGCTCCTGTGATGTATTATACGAGCTGGACATCTGATCAACAATCACAAGACACTAGAAATACAAATAGCTGGACAGTTTTAATTAAAATACTTGAAAGCATGATCACTTCGTAATGACAATAACTTCAACTGAATAGCCCACATTGTTTTTAATGCATCACCGCTATCAGTTAATTAATGTTTAACAAGGTACAGTGTATCATTCAGGCAGTGACAAACTGTAATCATGCTGCTAGGTTTTGTTGATATATGCCAAACACACTGGGGACCATTTCAGCACTGCTCCTTTGATTTTCAAAACGCAGAGCAGGAAATATATAATCCCACAACAAGTGGCACAGCATTAAAGGCCACTAATTAACACACTGGCCACACACAAAAATGACTGTAGAGTAACTGCCATTGTATTGAAAGGAACAATCCCCAAGACAGGACATTTCCTTTTTAGGGATGAATTAATTTTCTACAGATAGGGGAGCAAAACAAGAAGCGAAAAACAAAACGCACTATAAAAAAACAAAAGAATACAAACTTGAACAGATTGATCACCACATGCACAGCCCATGATACATCACACCTGCATACAACTAATGATTTAATAGACATGAATAAGCAAAACATGACAAACTCTCAGCAGCTCGGACCTCTCCTAATCCATCAAATGAATTCCTGCTGTGTCAGAGAGTAGAGTGAAGAGCGTATATATGCACAAAAACACGTGTGTATAATTACCGTATATTTCTTGGCTTTTTATTATGGATTGCCACGTATTTGTTTGTGTGGACGCTTGTGTGTGTGGATATCACGCAGCACTTCTCAGACATAAAAAAAAAAAAGCCCTGAGTGTGTTCCTGGATATGCGTGACTCATCTGCTTGGTTACAGCCAGCTTGGACGATACAGTGCCTAACACAATGGCTGTGTAATCCGCCCTGACTGACCGGGAAGGAGACGCTCGCCACAGGGACTACAACTCAATTTAGCTCGGGTCAAAAGGTCAACTCTCCTCAATTAGGGCTGGGAAGGGAGGGAGGAGGACACACACTGCACATGAATAACTTTCTTAATGAGCATTATTTGAACTGGTGATTAATGTCATAAATAATTTGCAATAGAGGAGCATGTTAATCACATTGCATAATATTTGTAATCCTTCATTATATTGCCATACTGTAAGCAAATCATAAGAGCAAAGAATGAACTCTACCAGTACCAATAAAAAACTGTCATGAATCAATAATCCCTTTTATGCAATTATTGCAAATTTAGCTTCCAAAAAAATATTCATGCTATTCATACAGGAAAAAGAGACAGATGCAAATAAGCAACATATCATTTCATTTGCAGCAGTGATGGAAATCAATCACTGAACAAGAACTATTTCTCCATGTGACAGACAATCCATGACAACAAGAGAGACACATGCCATGGAATAAGAAGAGATATCGGCCAGCTCCCGCGACACCCAGTCCAACACACTGAGCCGCATGTCAAGAGCACTGACAGCCGTGCTAATGGGATTTTTCCACGGCTCCATCATAATTTCCTTAATGATAATACTAACCATATTTTTGTGTCACATTAGAAAAGTGTTAATGGGTGTTATGCCACAGATCATTAATTGTGAACAGACTGGAATACTGCAGCTTCCTAAAAACTAAGAATGACGCAACTGTTAATAGGCATTTTAACAGGGGAGGAAAAAATAGAGCTGAGTACATTTCTGCGTTTTTTAATTGCTCAAATTAAGGAGAGGCCTTTATGACATACTGAATACAGTGTGTATTTAAAATAAAATCAAATGAGTTTTTGAGTAGTTCCTATGATACAAATACTTGA
This sequence comes from Sander vitreus, assembly GCF_031162955.1. Lineage (NCBI taxonomy): Eukaryota > Metazoa > Chordata > Actinopteri > Perciformes > Percidae > Sander > Sander vitreus. Next base: position 12,688,149 of record NC_135866.1, read on the forward strand.
GCTTAAAGGTGCAATCACCCTTTTTTGTCACACGGGCCTATGCCTATAGGGAGTGAAAGGGGGAATGGTTATGGGTCTCTGGGCATAATGGACACGATCAAGTTTCTTTTCTCCAAAAAGAAAAGCTGTGGGTTTAAAAAAATACATATCTATTTTAGTTTCTCTTGATAGGTCACATTTTAATAGCAGTTTCATTCACCTGACATGAAGGGAAATAAAAATGTGCTTCAAGTCTAACCTCTTTATGTCTGAGCAGAGGAATTTTAATATAAAACTGATTCACTTTCATTTTAACACACCCTTCATAGATTTCATAAATCAACCTGTTCTAAAGAGTTTATATTTAAAGTGTAAAATAATATTTCTATTAATGTATAGCCAAGCAAAACTCATTCACTGGCGATAAATTTCAGCTACTCCAAAATATTAAATATTTAAGGTGTACATGACACAGCGCTGATTTCATGACAACCTCTATACTTAAAGTAAATGGCGCAGAAAATATATTTATATATGCGGATGACAGACCTGGAAATTTCCTCCTCAGCCAATAAACACATCAGGCTTGAGACTGTCATTTGTGCTCCAAATGAAAATATCAACCCAGCCTCATATTATTCAGGAAGTGCTGTAGGATGGGCAACGTGGCAGTCATCACACGCTACATGCAGAATTTGGAGTGAGATCCTCCTTCCTCGCTGCAATGACTGAGGCAATGTGCTGACCCAAAGCCTCTGCACATCAAAACAAAATTACAATGTGGCTACAGTTGAGAAATGTAGATGGCCTAGGATTGAGTAAATGTCAGTGGCTAGGGTGAAGTGTTTGCATATAAGCGAATGATG